>NC_056734.1:798670722-798970722 GCF_019279795.1 Protopterus annectens
AAGCTGAAGATGAAGAGAAATGTTACCTTTCAGCATGACAATGACCTCAAGCATACATCCAAATCAACAAAAGAATGTCTTCACCAGAAGAAAATTAAAGTTTTGGAATGGCCCAGCCAGAGCCAAGACCTAAATCCAATAGAAAATCTGTGGGGTGACCTGCAGAGGGCTATGCACAAGAGATGCCTTCACAATTTGACAGATTTGGAGAATTTTTGCAAGGAAGAGTGGGCAAATATTGCCAAGTCAAGATGTGCCATGCTGATAGACTCCTACCCAAGAAAACTGAATGCTGTAATTAAATCAAAAGGTACTTCAATAATGTATTAGTTTAAGGGTGTGCACACACAACAAAGTATTAGTTTAAGAGTGTGCACACTTCTGAAACCAGTGTATTATATACATTTTTAATTTTTTCCCCTAACAGATTTTTTTGTTTTTCAATTGAATTGTACAGGTTATAGGTCACATCAAAGGTGGGAAAAGTTTAGAAGTGATTTATTGTGGCATCATTTTTTTATATCACAAAAACCTGGAATTTTAACAGGAGTGTGTAAATGTTTTATAACCACTGTACCATTATGGTGCTCTTCCATGGATGTCTGTGCATTTCTGATGGGTGTAGCCAGCATCCTCCAGTAAATGGCCCTTTGGGATGTCCCCCCATCAGATATCTGGTACAGCTGTGATGTGTGCCAGATTTGGCAGTAGTGATAACTGCCAGGGTTGCCAGCATACACATTCATGATAATCCCCTGGGCATTGCACATGACTTGGCAGTTGATGGAGTGGTATCCTTTGCAGTTAACATATATTCTACCATGCTAATCAGGTGGAATGCAATCTATGGCACCCAGTACTTCAGGGTAGTGTGCTACATGGTAGAAGTGTTGCATATTGCTGCCCCTCACCTCAGGGGAAAAGGAAAAAGATATGTGCTCACTGGCATGTGGGAGCATAGCATCCAGGAATTGGTGGAGTATGCTGGATACAGATGACTGTGACACCACCATCATGTCCCCAACTGGTCTTTGAAAAGTACCGGTAGTTAGTATCCTAAGGACTACATATATCTTAGTTTTCAGTGGGATGGCTTCCCCTCTGTTAGCTCTGGCTCTGAGCTGAGGGCAGAAGAGCTCAATGAGTTCTAGTAGTATGTCCCTGTCCACCCTGTAGCACTCTGCAATCTCCAGCTCATGTAGGTCCTGGAAGGTTACCCTGGGCCTGAGCACTGTTCTCCTTCTCAGCCTAGGCCTATTGTAGCAGCACCAGCAGCACTGGCTTCACCATCTAGCACATACAGATGTAGAATAGCTGTAGCAGCCCATAGGATTATCTCAGTTAAAATTTCCAAGTCTCTACTCAAATGGTTCAGAGTACTGAGGGAAAATCAGAATATAGTGTGTAGCATACTTTATACAGTTGTGGTGTAGCTGCACCATGTGGGATTGGCTAATTATGATGCAGTTCACCTGCTTATGAAATAATTGACATGATTTAAAGACCTTACTTTATTGGAAGGAGGGGAGTGTTGGGAAGTTAGGGAGGGGGAGGAGGAGGAGTTGGGAGAAGGAGTGTTATTAGTTTTGCTAGTATTAGGAAAGGTGGCAGTGATATCAGCTATGTAGTTTATGAAAAATGAGTTAAAACGAAATGCTATTTCTAAGGGAAGCTTGTCTGGATGTGGACATGGATTTTCCTTGATGCCTGGATTAAGGAAAGAGGAAATGGATGTCCAGAATTTTTTTGGGTTTAGATTGTGGCTGGATTGAAGTTTTGTGTAGTATGTTTGTTTATCCTTATTGACTAGTTTCTTTACTTGGTTGCAGAATTGTTTAAAGAGCAAGGGGGAGTCTTGATTTTTGTTTTTTTCAATAGGACTTCAGGGTTTTGTCTCTAAGCTGCATGAGATCCTTAGTGGGTTTGGTCAGCCAAGGGGTTAGAATTTTTTAATCCTTAATATAGGGTTTAAGCCAGGTCTCAGTTAAGGCAATGGTATCAGGTTGGTTTTGGGAGAGCCATGAATGAAAGTTGGGAATTTTGTTACAAAGGCTTTGTGTATTTATTGTTACCAAGTAGAGAGGATTGTGGGGGTGGCTTGATTAGGAAGTACGGAGCTATTGTTTGAGGTTTGTTGTGGGCCATGGTTTGGGTGAATGTCACCAGATAAAGGTAAGGTGGAGTGGTGGAGTATGTACTTCGGGTGTTTTGCTAAGTGATTTGTTTGGGGCTATTGTTGTAGCAGGGGTTGGCAATATGGTAGTTAGGGGATATTGTTTTGGGGTGTGTAGGAAAAAGTTTTTATTTTAAAATGGAGGACATTTGATGTTTGTAAAAGATAAGGAGATATGTTTGAATAGCTGGTGGCATTGCTGATGGAAGCTATTGGGATGGTGGGCAAATTGGGTGAGAGAGAAAAGGAAGAACGGGTGGTTATGTGTAATAAAGTGCAGAGGAGTAGTAGGAGTAATGTCTGGGTTGTGAGGAGTGTAGAGTATGGAGGCATGTTCTTATGAGTTGTGTGTGAATTTATGAGTTATAGATGGTTGTAGTGAAGAGGTGTTTTGTTAAGTAGTGTAAGAAAAGTTAGTGAGGAAAGGATGTAGGCTGTTGTTAGTAGAAATAGTGATGTGTGTTGATATTATATAGTGTGGATGTTACCAGTGGTAGGGTTGGGGGGAGGGGTAGTGAAGAACAGATTTGTGGTAGGGAGGGGTGAGGAGCCCTGTGATTGATGTAGAGGTAGTGGGAGGAGTTTTGTCAGTATAAGCGTACTAATGTAGTGGGGGCATGTGGAATTGGGGGCAGGGTAAGGGAGCAGAGTGAGCCCGTAGGGTGAACGGAGCGGGAAGAGCCAAGTCTCAAGTCTCGACAGCAGAAAAATAATCAGTAAGTAATGACTTACATTTCTGTATCAGTAGAATACTGTGCAGTATTCAGTATTCTTCAGACGGAAACATTCTAAGTGGTGGAGGAAATCTGAGGTGTGGTGTTTAGGAGCATTTTGGGGCAGTGTTAACTAACAAATGTTTTAGCTGGTTGTCTCAGCTGGAAGGTCTGTGTTGTCTGTGTCTAAGGGGTGCTGAGAAGGCAAACCCTAGGCAGAGTGTGTGAATATAATGGGAGGTTGGTGATTAGTTGGGGGGCTAGCTACATCCCGGTGATGTGGACAGCAGGAAGAGAAAGAGCAGACTAAATTCAATCGTTTGCAATTATATCTGCAATTAGAAAATTACACATACATTATTATAAAGCAGGCTTATACAAAACTATATATTATTGATTGAATATATTTGGTTTTCATTCATAGCTGGCTGCATCATGACTGCGATGTGGGTGATCTTTTCACATGAACATGCTAAGCTACTCCTAAAACATTTGCAGCAAGCAGCGCACTGTGCAGACACATGCACTGAGCACAAACAAATCCTAAAAGCAACATGACCCCCCCCCCCGATGTCATCCACATCCAGTGGGAATATAAACACCGTGTAGGAGCATACATGATGTGATATGTAGACACGCTTGCTCCCTTTAGCAATTCAACAAATCCAGGGCATTTACTCCTCATTTGCATAATATTTATGCTGACAGCCTGGAAACTACACATTTCATAGCCGTGTAAGCTGGGTACCAGTACGAATGCACCACTGCACAGACCGGATGCAAGGTCTTACAGTACATTTGTCTGAAGAACATTATGTGTGTTAGTTTACAATTTTTTTTTCATTTTTATTTTAAGCATGTTTGTGCAATGCAGCTCATAGAGGAAACGTGAAAATTATTAAAAAAACATAATAATTTCACATAATCCCTACTGTTTTCAGACATCCAAAATGTATGTTTTGCACATTTATGTATGTGATCTTACCTTTTCAGGGGAATTATGTCCATATTTGTGGAGTTTTACATCCCCTTCTTTAAGTGCAGACTCCTGTACATGGACACAGAGTCTACACAGATGCATTACATCTTGTTGGATCACTCCACCTGGCTAATTTGCATACAATTCAGCTACTTAAGCCAAAATTTCCATTGCTTGGAAATTTCTCTGTTTGCGCCGCTACATGGGGTTTACTGAATCTAAACCTGTTTACGCCCATGTACACATTGCGGCGTGATGCGCACACAGTAAAAAATGTTGTATTAGCTTTATTGAATTCCCCTGAGAATAATTTAACAAAAGTCATTTGTCTGCTTGACTGATACATGTCTGTATATACAGCAGCAGGTACTTTATTTTATACAGCTTTCCTTTTGTACAAAATAGGGGGTTATATTTGTTAGTTATAAAATGCACCTTACATATTATGTTGCCTCTGCATTGTTGCCTCGTATCATTTACTATGCTTATCATCACTACTGCACAACATTTACACAATGTCGGGCAAGTACTCAAGCTCACTTGCATTGTTGTTATTGTGAGTTTGAATGTTGTTATTCTATTATTTTATTCTGCTTTAATGTGTGCTTATTTTTGTTATGTTTGGTCTATTATTCTTTGTAAAACAAAAAGAACCAAGGAAAGGCGTTTCACGAAGCCCGTACTACAGTCATACGATGTGTAACCAACCTGACACCCACATGGATATGGTTAAAACAATTGTGGACCTGAAGCTATATGTTCGTAAGTTAAATCTGATGGCTACGTTAGGTAAAAATTCTGCACTTATTAGGCCATTTAGGATAGCTAGCTTGTTTAATCCTCCACTAGTTAATAACCTCAAAATGTTTGAAAAATCCTGTGAGCTTGACTTAAGAGCTTTGGCTGGCAGCACGGCTAATAACAAAAACAAAAGCAGTTTAAACATAACATCTGAAGAACGCGATTTCATTAAATTAATACAGGATTGTAAGGTTCGGGTTATGAAACCCGATAAAGGGAATGGGCTTATTTTTATGAACCAGGTCGATTATATCGACAAGCTTACTGCACATTTGAATAATGGCCCATATGAAGTAACTAGTATTAATGAGGTTAACATAGCACATAATAGGATTCGGTCCACACTTGAGGATTTATTTCTTGAAAACTTCATTGATATGGAAGTACATTCCTATTTAAATATGGTAGCACCGAGAATGCCCACTTTCTTTGGATCCCCCAAAATCCATAAATCCATCATTGACCCCCCTTTTAGACCCATAGTTGATGGTAGGGGGTCTATTTTGGTTGCCTGTGCCAAATATGTAGATAGTCTCTTAAAACCACACATAGAAAAAGAGATTCAGATCTGCAAAGACTCATGGGGGTTCCTGGACAATATTAACAGAATACCATTTGACCCTACCTTATGTTTTTTGACTGTGGATGTTAAAAACTTATACACTGTTATCCCACAGCAATTAGGGTTGATTTGGGTCAGGGAATTCCTAGAGGCTAGACAGGTGGAACAAGACACTATCTACATAATTGAGACTCTATTAGAATTGGTACTGAAATACAATTTTTTTAGTTTCAACAACTTGGTATACAGGCAAGCTTCTGGGGTGGCAATGGGTTCACCTTGCGGGGGTTCTTTCGCAAATTGCGTAATGGCCCAATGGGAAAACACCTTACTGTTCAAAAATTCTCTGTTCAAGGAACATGTCGCTTGGTACACCAGGTACCAAGACGACATGTTCATGTTATGGAGGGGTTCCCCAGACAATGTGAACACATTTATAGATAACATTAAATCTATGACTAACTTCTTGGATTTTACGTATGAAGTAAACAATATCGAAATTAACTTTTTGGACATAAAGTTGAACAAAGATACGTATGCTGCTAGGTACATCAGTAACATCTACAGAAAGCCTACCTACTCCAATGGTTTCCTTCACTTTGGTAGCTGCCACCCTCTCCATCAAAAAAGAGCGGTTGTTAAAGGGCAGATGGTGAGGGCGGCACGCATGATTACCAAAGAGGAAGATTTCCAAGATGAATGTACCAACCTGACTAGGATGTTTTCTAATAGAGGATATCCTCATTCACTTATCTTAGAGATTTCATCTGAAGTTAGGTTTAAAAGAGAATCTGGATATTTTAAGCCTATCTTGAACAGAACAGGGTCAATGGACACAAGTAACCACAGCTCTGAGGTTAACCACAATAGAAGGAACCATGTACCCGATTTGGGAGTTAGGTTTTTGTGTACATTTTCTACAGACCATCATTTTATAAGGAACATCTTACAGAAAAATTGGGTGAATATAATCGAAGACACAAACCTGCGCCATTTGTTAGGTTTAACACCTAACATTACTTTCAGAAAAGGGTTCAACTTAAAGGCTCTTCTGGAGACTAATAAACACACTACTTTTAACAAAGCTAAGGGCATGGCTAAATGCGGGTTTTGCAGCCAATGCAAATTTATACAGGAAGGCAGTTCTGTCATAATAAACAATGTAAAATATAGGCTATTTGGCAACTTTTCCTGTTCCTCTAGGGCAGTGGTTTATGCAGCAATGTGTGGGCGATGCCCTGCTTTTTATATAGGAAAGACGGAAAGGGCATTGCACAAAAGAATGTATGAACACCTATATGCGATCTCTAAGAGGGACACGAATAATGCATTAGCCTACCATATTATTCAAAATAATGACCATTTTTTTAACTTTGCTGTTCTAAAGCAAATTAAGGCATTAGCTAGTTTGGGGCCATGGCAACTCTTGTTGGAGAAAGAAGAATTGCTTTGGCAATTAAGGACGGCCGCACACACCTATCCGGGCCTGAATGAAGCAACATCACTTACTTGTATTTTGAAGCTTCTGACATTTAAAAGATAGGGTGTGGCTTTGTAAACAGCATAACATATAATGAAAATAGGGTTATAGAAAAATATAGTAACACCACTTCTTATAAAATAATTTCTAAATAAATTGTCTATTGTGGATGTTATATTTAGAGTTCTCATGTCAGTTTGCTCCATTTTTGGTCCAAGGGGGCCACTATTTAGTTCTTAACAAAGAAATTTTTTAGCATCATTAGTTGAATACAACAATTTTAAATTCAGTTTTAATTTCAATTTTAATTTAAACTTAATGAAACTGAATATAAACTAGCTAAAGATTAGTATGTATATTGAATGGCAAAGTGTATGACATCTGTGATATGATTTTGGTTTTTGAAAGAAAACCCATTATTTATTATCTATTTTTATTAACACAACAATATTAATTGATAAAGGTCTTTATTTTAAAGAGTTGTTTATGGCTTTTTTGCTTTTTAGTATCGGTTAACATATACCTTCTAGGGTTATTTGTGTAATGGTTAGCACAGTTACTTTTATTAATGTCTGCAATTAATATGCTCATACATTTAGAGTAACGGAAGGGGTTATTTAGAATAGTATTTATAGGTAACACAAATTGGGGTAATATTGTGCACTTAGTTTGAAACAACAATTTTTAATTCTTAATTTTTAATGTTTTTAACATTTAAGCAAATTGTTAAAGTATGTATTTTAATCGAAATGGCAATGTGTTAATTGGATAATTGACACCCTATTTAAGAGGGCAGTTATCACAAGTGGATGTCTTTTTTGTCTGAAGAAGGGGAGATACTAATCTCTCCGAAAGTGCTTGCTTTTGGTTTAATAAAAGTTCTAACATCACATTTTTAAACAACTGTTGCTCTATTTGGACTTTGATAACTTTTTTGGTTACACATCGTATGACTGTAGTACGGGCTTCGTGAAACGCCTTTCCTTGGTTCTTTTTGTTTTACAAAGTTTGTCTGCCTTTTTGGAATCGTGGTCTATTATTCTTGCCTATATGACCAAGGTTGTAGATGAAAAGTTATCTCAGACCCATTCATTTACCATATAAATAAATGTTAACCACTTATAAAATAAATAAATAAAACAGGCACACATTACAAAGGTGCATACTTATTCTGGGTGATACACACTGAACGTATACGGAGAATCTAAACAGATTATGGTAGCAACAGCTACATCCAAAGAGCATGTGATAACAGTAAGTCTAAGAGCTAGTACCCATAACATAGCATATCCTAGCCCTCCTTGCCATCATAGACTGTATCATCATTGCCTTTCCTACCACTTAGCCGACACTGGATCTCTTCCATAAGGATAGGAAAACCATCCAATAGCTTGCTGAATTGTGCTAACCACAAGGATAATATGCATTCAGCTCCAACAAACAAATCTTTGTTGTGTGTTCTGTGTTGTATAATATGGCACTATAGAAATAGTTTATGTTTAGCCAAGACAGCAGTATTAATGCTCTATTTTCATACTACTCAACATGCAGATACTGAAAATAGGTAAAAAACATATTTTGAAAGTGGGTATATCAGGCCAAAAATCTAGACATTTAATTAGCATAAATGTTAATAATGAATAGCACATAATTATTCCTACTTCCAGTAGGATTCTGGAATATTATTCAGAAAACCAAGTTTAAAAACGTGAGAGTGGCAAAAATGACACAAAAATATTACTATATTGTTAAAGACATGGTGAAAATCTATATGCTTTAATGAAAGATATTACAAGGAACTTCCTTAGAAAGTCATTTATTTTTGCTTCTGAAGAAGGAAATATAACATGCGGGTTCTCTTTATTACCTTGTTGGTGCCACTAATATGTTGGTCTTGTAGTCTGGTTTCCCGAATACTAAATATCTACAAAACTGCGTGAAATGGGTTGTATTCAGAAAAGTATGCTAAGTGGTAAATCAAGCTTGAAAATAGGTAAATACATCCAAAAATAGACATTTCACGTGAAAGGGTGCATACCTCAAAAGTGAGTATTGGTGAGAGGTCTGCACAATTTGAAAAGAACATCTCCCTAAGCCAGTATTCATTTTATTATAGCAGACATAATCCACAAAGACACTCACTAATCTTCAGAATAATGCAATCTGTCTCAAGATACAAGGCACCATTTGCCTAATATAACAAGTCTGACTGTCTGTCAATGAGGGAAATGGCTGATATGCTAATTTTTGTACAGAGTCCAAGATATGAACAATTGCATTCATCCCCGCATATACACAAATGGCTAGGTATAGATCAGAGTGTAAAGTGTGTGCGCTTTTATCTATAAGAAGCATGTGAGGCTGTACATGCATGTATATAACCCTCACACATGCACAACCTTTGTGCTATTTTGAAGGAGCAGCTGGGAAGTGAGCATGCATGACCATAGTCATTAATTGTATATGTTACTTAAGTTGCAATCTATAGTCAACAACAGTAATGTGTTTGTATATAATCAAGCTGTTTGAACAGATCCCACGAAGATTTGTTTGTTGATGTCCTAATACGAAAGCGACGTGTTGTCAGAACTGGAATGGAAGAGAGAAGAATATTCCGAATCATGAAATGTAGTGACAACAGTGAAGGTAAAACCGAGAAAAAAGAGCACAAACATAACCAGAAAGAATCCAAGGTAATGAGAAATAAAGCAAACTGTTCACTCGATGCAAAAGAAGAAATAAAGAGGCATTACAAGGGCACAAACCACAATATCAGGCAAGTGGAAAGTACGAAAAGTTTGTTAACTAAGAGAAAAGTATTTGATGAAACAATTAACAGTAGAACAAAAAAATGAGTATGTGTAAAGCAAAACGAGTGTGTTTGAAGCAAAGATGGGCATGTTTAGAGTAAAATGAGCACAAGAAAAGTATGTTGGGCATGAAAACGGCTTAAATGAGCAAAACAAATACAATAAGAAAAAAGGACATGTTAAGTATAAATTAAGCAAGGTAACTGCATGTGTTTTGGGCAAAGTGCTGTGTTTGGGCATAACTACAACTTCATATTGTATCAAGGGCATAACTAAAGTTATTCAAAGTATCTCAGAGTGTGTAAAAGTGCTTACAGTGTGTGCTTATTACTCTGCTTGTATTTCAAAGAGTTTATTGTGTGCAAAGTGCAACTATTTCGTGCAATCCAGTCAAAGTATAGCTATTTTGAAATGTTCCTGTGCTGGGTGTGTCTATTTGTAAACTGTCACCATTACAGAGTGCTTCTTGCAGTATAGAGAGTTGCCCAGTAAGGTACCACCTTTTTGGAAACATTTCAGTGTGCTGTATGCAGTTATTTGCAAACTGCAGTTACTTTGAAAGTTATTGAGTTTTGGGCAACAGATGTTTGATTTATTCACATTGTATAGTAGCTGGACATGTTTCTTACACTAACAAAAGGTGTTTTCTTGCAAAAGATGATATTACCAGAGCATTACAGTGCTCGTGAATTACTCACTTGCATCGTAAAGTTCTCAAATGTTTCTTAAAGTGATGACTTTAACAAGTGATGGTAAATGACTTTAGCATTTCTGCCTTTATCGATAAAATTCTGAAAGTATAGCAAGTAATGGTGTATTGCATTAGCATTTCTGCCATTATCAATAAAATTCTGAAAGCATCAAGAAGCCTGAGAAGTTATTTTGCAAAGTTCAGTAAAGTATCAAAAAGCCAGAGAAGTTTATTTTGTAAAGTCCAGTTATTCAAAAGTACTATGAGTTCATGCATTTGCATAATTTTGATAAGCCCAACGAAAATATAAGTTCAGAGTACGAAGGCATTGGACAAGTTCTGTTTATGCCAGAAACTTCTGCATATGTGTATGTGTGCATATTCATGCTTATTTGCAAACCCCTTCGCTGGTATATGTTAGTATGGCAGATGGATTTCAAAAACCCTTACCACTTGTGTTTGATCAGAATATTGCAGAGAAATGGAGAATGTTTGAGCAAGAGTGCAATATTTTCATACAAGCAGCTTACGCAGATAGAGATGCACACATCAGGGCATTCATTTTGCTAAACCCAGCAGGGCCAGAGGCCATAGAAAGAGAGTGTTCATTTCTGTATGCACCAGCAGTATATGAAAGAGAAGGTGCAGGCCGCCATATTGTTGTGCAGGCTGAGTCAATGAAGGACGCTGAGTGTTTGAAGCTCAAGTTCAGAGAAATGTGCAACCCCCAGACGGATGTTACATTAAAAAGGATTTGTTTTACAAAAGAGATCAGAAACCAGGGGAAACATTTGCAGCTTATATAACTGACTTGAAAAACAAACCTAAAACGTGTCGGTTTGGTGATCTAAAAGATGAACTGATAAAGGACAGGCTTGTATGTGTGAGAAAAATTCTACTTCATGACAGTGATATAACATTGAGCAAAGCCATAGCGATTTGTCAAATCCATGAGGTGACAGAAAAACATACAAGTATGCTTGCGAGTGACAAAAGCATGGGTTCAGTTGGCTCCAGAGCACATGTAAACAGTATGCAACACATGGCAAATAAGAGCAGGCCTAAGCACGTGGCAGCTACAAGATTTCCAAAGAAGCCACGAGGTTTTCAAGAAAGTTCCAGGAAAAGTGCAAGCTCCAGCACCAGCTCAGTGCAGTACAAACATGAATCAGCAAAACCCAAATCTAGCTGTATTGTTAACTGCCGCAATTGTAGTGCAAATCATGAGTCTAAAAGAGAGAAGTGCTTAGCATTTGGTCAGCAATGTCACAAGTGTAAAAAATGGGACCATTTCCAAAAGTTTTGTAAATCAAGTAAGCCTCATGCAGTTGTAAAGAAAGGTTGCACAAGAAAGCAATTTGATCAAGTAGAGCCAAAGCAGTCAGCTTTCTATGTAGATGGTGTATCAGTGCTTGGTGAAAGAGTTGATGCAGTAAACTTATTAACAAGAAATGTGTTTTGTACAGTCCGGATTAATGGAAAATCCACAGAGCTCAAAGTAGACACTGGATCAAAGTTTAATGTTATATTAGCAGACAAATTTGCAAAAGTGAGAACTAATGAACAACTCAATGTAACCAGTAGTGCGAGAATTGTTGCTTATGGAGGTGAAGAAATTCAAACTGAAGGTTCAGTGATACCTTCATGTTATTTGACCAAGAATTGTTACAACTTGTTATTCTATGTAGTCCAAAGACCAGTGCAATCTTTATTGGGTCTCAAAGATAGTTTAAGAATCAATCTGCTTTCTTTTGCTAAAGAAGTTCATCATGTGAGTGCAGTTCCGAGTTCTAATTTCTCCAAAGCCATTTTCTCAGAGGATGCTGATGTTTTCCCTGACAAATTAGACAAACTTACAGTTGTATATTCCATGAAGTTAGACCCAGAGATCACTCTAGTAGTCAGTAGTGATGCAAGATAAAGTTAAAGCTCAGTTGGATAAAAATGTTTCAGCAAGGTGTGATTTGTTCAGTCACAGAACCAACTGAATGGGTGTTGTCCATGCTAGCCGCTCACAAGACAGGCTCAGATGAAATCAGAATATGCACTGACACAAGAGATTTGAGCAAAACATTAAAAAGACTGTATCATCCAATGCGCCCAGTTGAAGAAGTTGCAGCTCTAATATTGAATGCGACTGTATTTTTTGTTTTGGATACAAAGTGTTCATTTCTAACTACTTTTGGTACTCTGGCAGACACAGATTCCTAAGGATGCCATTTGGAATAAATTCTGCAAGTGAAGTTTTTCAGCTTACAATGGAACAAATGTTTCCGGGTTATCCTTGTGCCATAATAGTAGATGATCTATTGGGTGGATGCAATGGTGAAGAAGAGCATGACAGAAAACAAGAACTTAAAGCTCAATCCTCTGAAGTGCAGATTCAGACTTCCAGAAGTTACATACTTAGATCATTTGTTTACAAGTACAGGCTTCAGACCTGACACGACCAACCAAGCAGCTATCCTACAAATGTCAGGGGCAGACAATGTACAAAGTTTACAGCATTTTCTGGGCATGGACAACTATTTAGGCAAGTTTATACCAGACTTCATCTTTAAGAGAGTTAGCATGCAAAAGTGTTGCATGGGCATGGGTGGAACATTATCAGAAGGCATTTGAAGACCTAAAGCAGAAAATTGCCACCCCACCTACGTTAAGATACTATGAAGTGAACAAACCAGATATTCTTCCCTGTGATGCTTCAAAATTTGGCCTAGGCACAGTTATAGTTCAAGAGGGAAGACAAGTAGCCTATTCATCTAGAACACTAACCCAAACTGAGATGCAGTATGCTCAAATTAAGAAAGAGCTTTTGGCTACAGTATGTGCATGCTCCAAGTTGCATGATTATATTTATGGTCGAGCTATTCAGACTGAAACTGATCATCAGCCTCTAGTTACATTTCTAAAGAAGCCTATGCATTCTGCTCCAGTGAGATTACAAAGAATGATGCTCAAATTGCAAAAGTACAATTACAAATAGGTCTACACTAAAGGCAAATTGTTCTATCTGGCTGATACCTTATCCAGATCTCCTAGAAATACAACAGAACAGCATGATTCAGAGACTTTTGACTTTGATCTGATGTCAGTACATAATTTTATCACCACCACTAGACTTGAAGAGTTAAGAGATCACACTCAGGCTGATCCACTTTCACAGAAGCTCAGTCACTATATTAATGTCATATGGCCGTCAAAGCAATCTAGTGTATCACCTGAGGTGGAAGCGTATTTTCCTTACAGAGATGAATTGTTGATGGAAGATGGCATTATTTTCAAAGGTCCTAAAATTGTTGTTCCTGCTTCCTTACAACAAGAATATATTCAGATTTTGCATCAGGGTGACCCAGGATCCACATCCACTAAGAGAAGAGCAAGCGAATTAGTATTTTGGCCTTCATTACCAAAAGACATTGACAGAGTTCTTTCTTTTTGTTCAGTATGCAATAGTACTAGGCTGCATTTGCAAACAGAACTGCTTCAGCTAAGTCCAGTTCCTGAACTACCTTGGTCTACTGTAGCAACTGATATCTTTGAATGGAATTATTGACACTACTTAGTTTTGGTAGGCTCTTATTCAAATTGGTTTGAGACTGATCTACTACCACACTTAACCTCAGCAACTGTTATTATTAAGTTGAAACGTTATTTCTCAGTCTATGGTAGTCCACACAGACTTTTTTCTGACAATGGTACTCTATTTACTAGTCAGTTGTTTCAGAAATGTGCAAAAGACTGGGACTTTGTACATGCCACTAGTAGTCCTGAATATACTCAGTCCAATGGTCTAGTTGAATGTGCAGTAAAATCTACCTATATTAATGGGACAACCCAATACTGGCCTATAAATGCCTTTCATACATTTTCCTATGACTTCCTTTCTTATCTTGTCTAACAATTCATTGGGTTATCCCCTTTTAAGGAATAAATTGATTATAAATTCAACCTCATCCAAAAAGTCACATTCCAGGCTAACCATTCTGGCCGCTCTCACCAGTTGTCCCTTGACTATTGACTTTTTTTGGTGTGTGGGGTGCCAACTACTGAATTATAAATAAGAATTTGAAAAAGTGGGTTTTCTGTAAATTTTGGAATCCCTTATTACTGTCCCACAGCAAATCCACGTCTAAATAGGATATTTGCTCTTTACTATAATTGTGTGTGAACCGCAAAAATTCCTCGGTATTATTAATGTAGGTTAAAAATTCATTAAGCTGTTCTTCAGTGCCCTTCCACAACACAAACAAGTCATCTAAAAACCTAGTATAATGCAAGACATTTAACCGATGTACACTGTTCATCAAATACTCCTGTTCCCAAAAAGACATGATGAGATTTACAAAAATGGGGGCACACACTGCCCCCATTGCTACTCCAGTTAACTGCTTAAAATACTGTCCCTCAAAATGAATATAATTGTTACCCAAACCAATATCCATAAGGGCAGCGATTTTATTAATCGAGTCCTGATCATATATACCCATCTTAAGCAACTGTTTTTCCAGCCATTGCAACCCCTCATCATGTGGTATAATGGAAAAAAGGTTAACAACATCAATAGTCACCATTATCACACCAGGGGATAACTTAATTTTTTTCCAATTTCTCATACAAATGCCATGAATCCTTTGTGATATATGTGAATTTTGTTAAACCCTTTTGAATACTATAATCTAAAAATGTGCTAATAAAGCATGTTTTTCATCTTTAACCGTCCACTATAGGGCAAAATTTCAAATTAAATAGGCCCTTGTGAATTTTTGGTATTCCAAAAATATTGGGTACCATGGGGTGTTCATTTTTCATATATTTAAATTCATCCAAGCTTATCTGGCCCTGATAGAACATATCATCCTGGGCTAAATCAACCTTCCGATAAGCTATATGAATCTCATTTAAGGAACTCTCATCATAAGTTCCATCCATTAGCATCAAATTCATTTTATCTAAATAGTCACTCTTGCTCATCAACACCACCCCACTCCCCTTATCGGGTTTCATAATGCGCACTGTTTTATCACTAATGAATTATTTTAAAAACTCTTCTTCCTACATGGTCAAATTACTACCATGATCCAAACAGGGGTGTTTATATAACTGCCTGATCTCTTTCTCACATATTTTTCATATATGCATATAACATTATTTAATGGTGGATTAAAAGTACTTGGTTTACTAGGTCTACATTCTCCTGTTTCACCAGTGCCCTTATGCCCATTAAACCAAATTTTTAGGTTTAACTTACGTGTAAAGCACTTTAAATCAATCAATGTGTCAACTACATTCCCCCTTCTGGAAGGAACAAAAGTAAGGCCCTTCGCCAAAAAGTTTGCATAATCCACAACCACTGTTTTTGCAGAATAATTATAAATCTTGAAATCATTTTCACTGTTGTTGATAATAATACATGGCTCACTACATTCATCCCTATTATCTCTATTTTCCACATATTGAGCCAACAAAAATTCAGAATTATCACCATTTAAAATATACTAAAAACTGTCTACTTTAGTTTCACCAGTATCATTTAACAATATTTCATTGACATTAAAACCACTATCTTCAATAAATGTGTCTGGCTCCATGTTATCATTTACAAAATGTGAATCTGCTTCAATAAAATCACCCATTGTAAACGTGGATGAACTATCAACTGGCCTTCAATATTAAAATGAAAAACAAGTAATCACTGTGGTATCTCCGAAGTCTCAAAACAACCCACTAAATTGTAGTGGGTCCAAAAACAAAACAGTGTAAGAAACTTCTCTGTGTGGAAGATTTTCAGTCCATATATTTCTAGGTAATCACTGTATATTAATCAGATTAGATAATAGTAGCAGAAGTAGCGAACGTAAACTCATCTTAAGTCAAAACAAAAAGTAATAATAGAAAATATATAATTGTACAGCAATACTAAGTATTCGAAAGTAATCCAAGCAAGGCAGGCAGTCTGTTAACAGTCAAAAATCCTTTATTAAGTACACAGAATCAGACTTAACCAAATCGGAAACTTGCTACAACAAAATAGCCTGTTTTGCAGCCAACTTTCCCCACCAAACCCACCATTGTATTGCTCTACATAATTTAAACTGGCTCGAGCTACATAACCTCCTTCATCTCTACCAGCTTAAATTCACACACAATATCATCTTCCATCCTGATAGTTGCCCATTCCTCAAGGAACTTGTTGTTCTCTACTCATGCCTACGAAATCTAAGATCTGCAGACAGAAACTTTCTCATAGTAAACAAAGCTAACAACACTCACAGTGAGGCCCTATTTCCAAATCATATAGCCAAATTATGGAACTCTCTACCCCACACCCTCCAAAACACACCGGAATCTACCAGTTTTAAACAACTACTATTTGAACATCTATCCAAGAACTGGGATTGAACCTGCGCCAAACCTGACTGACAAGAAATCTATAACTCTCTCAACACACTGTCCATGCCTTATCTCATTTTCTCCCCCTTCTCAGTGTTTATTACTACTCAAAAATAAATATATATAAAGGAAATGTCATTTGGTCATAACTGTTATTTAATATGTACACTGTATCTATTAGAAAACTATATTAAATACTACTTTGTATAGACTAACTATAAGATATGTATTCTGCATCTTACTGCATGTATACTGTTGTACTATCAAATTATTGCATATTGCTTTTATTTCTGTGGAGCTTTTCTCCCCAGGCCACCGCTGAAAATGGGCTTCTGGCCAGTTGAACTTTCCTAGTAAACAAATGTAAATAAATAATAAATAAATAAATCTGTATTCTGCAGCCTAATATTTGGAACAAACAGCAGATTCGTACACAGAAATCAAACATCCTATATTCCTTCACAGACTGTTTAAGAATATGAGAGTGAAGATAAACAGCTTTTGTTGGCTTGCATTGTTCAAATGCTTGAATAGTTCATATAGTATTGCTCTGCCTTTTTGTCTGTCTGCCTGTGTAATATGGAAGTACACATATAATCATGTGTAGCCTCTTCTGTCACTCTATAATATTGTTGTGCCTGCCTCTAATGGGAGTAATCAAAGGTTGTAATGGATATTATGGTGGAATAGGCAGCAGATGTGCTGTTAAACATCTATGTGTTGCAGGGAATGTTGGAGCAGATTATATTAAGTCAAGTCTGTAAGAGACAATGTACTTAACTTAGGATGAGTGGCAGTGCTTTAATAAAAGAAAAACTCAGTTTTTCTAACTCTGCGAATGCCATTTAAGTCCAAAAATAGCAATCAAACTGGCATTCCAAATTGAGGGACAGATTATAAATATTGCCATTATAAATGTAGGATGTTGCTAGAACAACAGGTTTTGTGTTAGCATGCATTTTCTGAAGAAAATGAATTCACCAAATGCAATCCCTAAACATCAGATACCTCTTCTTTGGTCAATTCTGGCCATTGCTAGAAAAATAATAACATTGAATTGGAAGAATAAGCAAGAACTCTTTATTTACTGATTTTATAAGATTAGCTAAATGTGTTTGTACAAAAGAAAAGCAAACCAATATTATCAGAACATATAATATAACTCATAAAAGATTAGCCTGGCAGAAACTGCAAGTTTTATTAGATAAATATTAATGGTGTTTATTAATTCATACTGAATTTTGTCATGGATGATTGTATATTGTTGTAAATAGTTGATTATTTTGTTGTTTATGTTTTAATTGCTCTGCTTGTTAATATTTGGTTATAAAAATCAAATAAAAAGTTGTTGGGGAAAAAAGAATATGAATTCAAATGTCTGTTGTTATTTGGTGACTTCAATCCCCAATGACTTTTCAGAAAACCACAAATTTTAGGAGAAACAGATCAAAATATGAAGCAAAAAATCAACGTTCAGCAATATTCTGGACAGCTGACATGTAATGTGATGGAGGAATTCTGACTTAGAGCCTCTTGTTATCATACACTGTAATATCATGTTACATAAAGCTTGCTATCAACATTTCCATGATGTCTTGCACAATATACTTCTGAATACAAATGCACTGACTATTTAGATGTTCATCATACTGATCACTACTGCAATAATCTTAGCTATAGGGTTATAATCTGTGTGCAAGGATATAACAGATAGCCAGTTCCCAAAGCTTCAGGCACCCTCCTCATATCCAAATGTCAACTAGAACTGAGATGACTAAACGGACAGCTTTGGGTGTCAAGCCCTTTAGAGCTTTCCTGCCACCAAAGAGACTGCTCCACTGCAGGCTTTACACAACTGATGTTGCCTTTTGTAGTTCCATTGCTGGGTAGATAATTGCCCTTTGGGGAACTGATGCTTTATTGTACATTCCTGTTTAGGAATGTTATTATTAAGCTAAGAGTTTGAGTTTTAATGGACCGTCATGAGATTTAACTGTACTTTTAAAACCGGAGCTCACTTTTATCCTGACAGTTTTAAAAGCTGTTTAAAGTAATTGAAAGTATTTTTTTGTGTAGAATTTGTGTTTAGTTTATTTTTGGGTCTGAATGTCTTTTAAAGTGTTTTCTGTGTTTTGATATAAAAAGTGACTTTTTAAAACTTTAAAATTTTACCATCACTTGCTGCTTGTTTTCCCTGGGAAAGAGGTACTATTTTCTGTTTAACCATGGAACAAACTACCATTCTCAAGGTTAGTCC
Organism: Protopterus annectens; assembly: GCF_019279795.1. Lineage (NCBI taxonomy): Eukaryota > Metazoa > Chordata > Ceratodontiformes > Protopteridae > Protopterus > Protopterus annectens. The sequence continues at coordinate 798,689,582 of NC_056734.1, forward strand.
TTCTCTCATCCAAAAAATAAAAAAGTTAAGCAAACAACTTTTGGCACCACAGCAGGCAAGCAATTTGCCTCAGCTGCAGGTGGGTGACTCTGCTGTTGCCACAGCTTGTTCCTTAGACCACTCACCTTTTACCCTGGAACCCTTTGGTGTAGCACCTACACTCACTAGAGACTAGAGGTTAGTCATATTCTCTGCTGTTACTTGTGTAACCTCACTGGGCAAGGGAGAGGCACTCTTATAGATTCTGGGAAATTAAAAGGGAAGTCTTCCTTGTTTAGTCAGAATATTGTGTTCATGCCGGGGGAAATTACTGCTGCCATTAATAATACTGTTGATCCCATATTTTCTATTACAAAGAAACGCAAAAATACAAATTCATCTACTCCTCCTCAAATTGCCTTAAGCAGGAATAGTTTACTGGGTCTGGCTCAGGGTTTAATTCAGGCTGTTGAACCTTCTTGCAAGGTGTTTTTGGTAAAAGAAATAGGAATGTCTCTTTTCCTGAAGAGATACAAGATTCTGAATCTGAACAAGAAGATGAGCTGACAGATATCAGGTTTTCTCCACAGTTTCCCAATTCAGACTGAGAGGACAGCTCAGTTTCTGACTCTCCTTGTGGGGGTTTCTCTTTCTGTGAAACTATTTCTAGTATGTGCCAGTGTTTTCTGTGGGCAAACACTAAGGTTTCTCAGTCCCTCAGAAAATACTAGAGCGTTACAGAAGGAATTTGGTGAACCTTCATACACACATTCCCCCAGTTTTGTCACTTCTGAGGGACATGTGGGGCCCTGCTTGCAATCTTCCTGATAGTCAATGTGCTTCCCCTAAAAAAGGCATATAGAATATATAAAGTTATTTGGTCTTTAAAGTTTTTATACACTCTTCCCAAACCTGACCCAGTAACTAAAGCTTTAGTTAATTTTACTGATGTTAAACATTTGGTTAATTTCAATTGTAAGTTTTCTGACAAGGTTGGGAAGATTACTGATAAGTGTAGGAAAACTGTATGCTTCTGAAGCTTTGATTTTCAGAATTTTGAATTGTCAGGCTTATATAGTAAAGTTTTTTCTGACTAAATATGAAATTATAAGGAGTGTTTTATCAGCAGTGTTGTCTTCATAGATTAGTACTCAGTTAACTGCCCTTGCAAGCCTTTTTAAGCCTAGTCAATTATCCCTTGTGAGATTCAAACCCTGCACCATGTGATTGTAAGACAAACACCTTAACCATTAGGCCACCCTCCCAACCCTTATGATTGCCCATGACTTTTACATTTAAAGTCATTTTAATGGACAATTTCAGGCCAATAAAGCCAAACTCCACTAGTCTTGTCAAAAAAATTGTATTTTAAATAATTTAGTTTCTTCATCTGAACAAGTCACTCAATACTCATTATTTACAGTGTGTGTACGATTCAGTTGAACCTTCTCCCAGGGCTTTGGCCATTGGTATTGATTTTTGAGGAGATTTGCCTAGCTATGTTTTCAGAAACTCCCAGATTATGTGACAAGTTCGATTTTAAATTCTCCTTGGCGAGAAATTTAGTTGTTGGCTCTTCTGGTGCAGAGGTCACTATAAAGTATAATGAAAGGGGTAAGTTGATTCAGAGAATCTCTAACATTTTTCAGCTATCCTTTTACAAATTATCTAAAGGATTCTCTAACCCCTCATCTAATTTTGGTAATAAATAAATAAATTAAACAAATAAATAAATAAATAAATAAAAAACATAAATAAATAAAAACAATCTCAACAAAATGCTGATAAACAGACGTTTAAGAAAAAAAATGACAAGGGGGTTCAAAAAGAATCCAGGAACCCCATCTGTCAAAAACAAGGACAGTCTAGCAAGTCAGAATGAGTATTTAAGGGACCTTGTAACCCCCTCCCACCCATCAGGCCCCTTTCCTCATCCAGAAAGTCTGACTCTCCATTTTATTCTTTGGAAACAGATAGTCTGAGACAAATGGGTTCTGAAGGTCATTCATTGAGGTCACAGATGGCATTGGAAGGAAATCTCTCCTTTCCATGGGGTAATTTCTCATATGCCAGACCAGACTCCTTTATTTCTCCCTGCCCTTCAACACATGCTGTCCCAGGGAGTGATATAACCAGCTCCTGATTTGCGGGTTGGGTAAGGTTTTTATTTAAGGATGTTATTAGTGCCATAAAATAAGATGCTTTGAGACCATTTCTAGATCTTTCTCTCATAAACCTATTTGTGATAGTGCCCAAGTTTAAAATGCTGTCACTTCATAAGCTGTTACCTCTTCTTCCCCATTTAAGTTTCCTGGTAGTATTAGATTTAAAAGATACTTAACATCACATCCCCAGGCATGCAGACTTCAAGTGTTTCTTAAAGTTCTGTATACCTGGATCACATTACCAGTTCTCTCCCTTACCTTTTGGACTATCCATTACAGCAAGAGTGTTCATAAAGTATCTAGCTCTAGTTATTGGTAATTGCAGGCTACAGGGTATATATATTTCAATGACTTGCTTATCTTTGCAGAGTCTTTTTTTAAAGTGTCAGAAATCTGTCACTTGGGTGAGAGATCTCTTATACAAGCTGAGATTCCAGGAGAATATTCAAAGGTCTATTTTGACTTCTTCACACAGGATTGTATTCCTGAGGTATCAGGCTAGAAACCTCAGTTCAAAGAGCTTTGCTTCCACATGAAAAAAAAAGTAGATCTATATATAGATCTATTCCTAATGTTTTTCAATTCAGACTTTGATCACTGTGAGGGAATTCCTCAGGATTTTGGGTCTCATGATATCTATAATTCTCATGATACCCCTACCAAGACTCCAGAAGAAAAAATACAGTGGTGTCTGAAGCCTCTTTTGTCCCAGCACCAATATCATTTGTCTTTTCAAATCTCAGTTTTGCAGTTTGTCAGAAGAGAAATGACTTGGTGGAAACAGCAAATGTCTCTAAATCCAGTTCTCTCCTTTTTCTTCCCTGCACCAGGCAGTCAGTTACCACATAAACTTCAGACTTTGCTTGGGGAGCAGTGCCACAGGGATTAAAAGTGTAAGGCATGTGGGACACCAAGGACAGATGGAAGCGCATAAATATAAAAGAGATGCTTACCCTGATCAAGGCGCTCAACTCTGAATAATACTTGTCCTCTAAGACCTCTTCAAGTTTTTAGAGATGATATCACAGCCATGTGGTACATCGACAAGCAAGGGGGACCAGGTCATACTCCTTTTACATACTAGCCATTTTAGCTTACAATATAGCTTCACAGCACAATCTCACTCTAAAGGCATCCTATATTCTATCGAAGCAAAACTGCGTGGCAGACAAGCTGAACAGGAGAAGGGTAGACTCTCACACATGGAAACTAGATCAGGTGGTCTTCCAAGATTTGATCCATCTTTGGGGAATTCCTTAAGTAGACCTATTTACCTCCTCTGTGAATAATCAGCTGGCAAGATTTGTTCTAGGACTCCATGCCAGAAGGCTTGGAAGACAGATGCCTTTACTTTTCCTTGCACAGAAATGTTCCTGCATGTCTTTCGACTGGTATGCAGGATACTTCTGAAGATTCATAAGGACTCCTCAGAGATCATTATGGTGTCTCCCTCCTGGCCCAGGCAATAGTGGTTCTCCCTTCTTTTGCAAATGGTCAGTGGCAATTACCACAAGCTTCCTCACAGAATGGATCAAGACTGATTTTGTGTTTGATATACCCTGACCCCAATCAACTTCAACTGACTGTCTGGATGATAGGGTATTAATTCCTTTTAGGCACCCATTTACTGAGAACCTGTAGCAAGTTGCAATGGAGGCAAGAAAGCATGCTACTAGAAAAGTATATATTAATAAATGGAAAATGTTTTCTAGTTAGTGCCAATAACGTAAACAGCACCTATTTAGTGCTAGTTCTTCTCTAATTTTACAATATTTGTGTGGTTTACTATCCTATGGCCAGGTCCTCCAGCAAGGTTTATTTATCAGTTATTGCAGCATGTCTGCCCATGGATCCTCCTCTTTCAATGCATTCATAAAATGTTTTTGAAAGGGGTTTTGCATAAGAGGCATCCAAGAAAACTGGTGGACCCTCCTTGAGATTTTAATTTTGAGTTTGAGAAGTTAACACTTGCTCCAATTTAACCAGCTAAGCTGGCTGATTTGAAGTTCGTAACATGGAAACCTGTTTTACTGATTTCTCTGACCTCTGCTAGCAGAGTATCTGAGTTACAAGCTCTTATAGTAAGCCAGTACTATCTTACTTTCCACAGAAACAAGGTTTCTTTGAGAGCTAATCCTTCTTTTATGCCTAAAGTTGTATCTGTGTTTACTTTAAGACAAACTATTTCCCCATTTTCTTTCCATAACCTAAAAATGAGTGAGAGGGATACTACATACCTTGGATGTCCACAGGCAGCTAAGGTACTATTTTGACAGAACTAACCATTTCAGATTTTTGGATCAATTTTTCATTTCTTGTGAAGGTAAGAAGACTAGATAACCTGTGTCAAAACAGACTATTTTGTTATACTCACCACAACAAAAATATTCCAAGCAGTCTCAAGGCTCACTCTTCCAGGGCCTTGGCTTCCTCTATAGTTTTTTGGAAAAGGTTGGATTTTAGCAGTATTCTAGAAGTAATATTGTGACCATCTGGAGATACTTTTACAAAGCACTATAAGCTCGATTCCTTGTCTTGATCAGGATTTGCTAAGACCATTCCCCAGGGGATCCTGGAGCCTTCTTTTTCTACCTCCCAAATGTAGTAAGCTACGGTACACATATAGCTAAGGCTACTGCAACAGTGATCAATATCATGGCCACAGTAGAGTAGTGTAAATACCTTACACTAACAGCAGATGTTTGAATGATAGCTGCTGCACAAGCCATTCCTTCCGTGCATCTTGCTTGTTTCTTGGTCTGTTTTATTTATGCCAGGGTGTGGATATTTACCTTTTGTTGTTCTGATCATTGTCCTTTCAGGGGCTCAGCCTCCCTCTCCCTTTTGGCATGAAAGCTCTGAGGGTCTTGGCACCCAAACCTCTCCTTGTAGTCAGCTCAGATTGAGCTGAGTGAAAGTTTGGGCATGTGGAATGTGCCCTGAAGCTTTGGAAGCTTTTCAGGCTATTTCGTTATTATTTTTTATTTATTTATTTGACATTTGTTGACCAGGAGTGTCCGACTGAGCTAGATCCCTATTTCACTGCAGGCCCAGGGAGAAAAGCTCCACAATAGTACATAGAGATTTTACAAAATAACAGTTTGTACAAACATGACAACATTTACAGAGAGAATATACTGTTGAACACACTTGCTTTCAAACAATAATGCTGTTAATTGACAGTGTAAAGAGTTTGCTGAAAGCAGCTGAGAAGCTTTAAAAGATACTAATTTGTATATACAATGAAGGAAGAGAAATTCAGAGTATGGGAAAGATCCAGAAGTTAAGTGAGAAGGTGTAAGGTGATAGAGGTAGGGAGAGCAGTAGCAACAAGCTGAGAATGATTGCGGGAGCCAGAAGTAGAGCAATTTAGAGGAAGTATTGAGAAGAGCAGTAATGAGGTTGTAGCTAGAGAGGTCAGGGAGATTGGGATTTGAGGGTGGTAGGTGAAGGAAGTTCAAGCAGGGTTTTTACAGTGACATGTCCAGGTATTGAGTAGATATTCTTTAAGATCTTTTCTGAATTCATGTGTATGAGTCATTTTTCTGATGGTCAAGGGAAACTTCTTCCCAGATAGGGCAGGAGTGTAGATGTATAGGTTTTGGCCTATTGATCTTTTAGATTTATATCTGTCTGTTGTTGGTCAGCACTCCTGAGGGTTCTAGCTGAAGTGTAAAGAGAGATGAAAGAGGAGATGCCTGGGCAGAAGGAGGGCCTATAGAGAGGAGATGCCTGGGCAGAAGGAGGGCTTATAAAGGATGGAATGAATGGTAAGTAGTTGGGAGACTAGTAGTTGATGGGGGAAGTTAGTTAAGGTTTGTGAGCTATAGAGGAGACTGGGAAGAAGACAGGCATAGGCAAGAGAGATACGAGAGTCCTTTGCTATTTCTGTAGTGTAAGCCAAGATTTTGGTGGGTTTTCTTTATACAGTGGTGGACATGGGGGTCAAATTTGAGTTGATCATCTATAATTGCCCCAAGAAGCTTAGTGTGTGTTTCAGCATTAATGACTGTGTTGTTAACAGATGTTATAGTTAAAGTGGGCTGGAGGTGTGAAAGTGATTTAGGGAAGAATAGATGGAGTTTGGTCTTTTTGGGAGTGAGAGTAAGTTGGTTGTAAGAGAGTCAATTTTCAAAAGAACTAAAGGAGTTTTGGGTGATGATGAGCAAGTCAGAGAGGGTGTCAGCAGTGGAGATGATAGTGGAGTCATCTGCATATTGAATGAGGTTTGAGTGAGGACAGAAAATGTATAGCTGGTTAGTAAAGATGTTGAACAGTTTGGGATCAAGAATACAGCCTTGAGGAACACCCACCTTAATGGCGAGGAAGGGAGAAACTGAGGAAACCTATTTAACAGACTGTTGTTTATTGGAGAGGTAGCTGGTGAAACCAAGAGATGGTTGAGGTAGAGAGGTTGAGGTCAGAGAGTTTGGAGAGGAGCATACGGTGACAGACAGTGTCAAAAGCTTTCGAGATGTCTAGGAAGAGGCAGGAAACAAGTTTGATATTGCAGGCAGTAGTTGTATTGTGGTTTGGATGGAATCCTTGTTGGGTGGAGGTGAGGAATTTTTCTAGAAGTAGGAAGTCCAAGGTTTGCTTATGTGCACATTTCATTAGTACGTTAGAGAGGGAAGACAGTAGTTAGATAGTTCAGTGGTATTGCTGCCTTTGTGGATAGGTATAGTAAAGAATTGTTTCCAGAGTGAGGGTGCTGTGGATTTGGATACGGAGTGGTTTAGGAGGATGGAAATGGGATGTGGCATGGAGTTAAGTGCTAGTTTGAGGAAGAGTGGAGATAGATTGTCAACAGATGGAGAGCAAAGCTTAAGCTTACAGATGAGACATTTTATGTAGCTAGTGGGGGCAGGTTTCAGAGAGAAGGCATTATTTTGTTTGGGGGTAGAGTAGGAGAAGTTCGAGAATGGCGTTAGTTTACTGATAGTATCAATAAAGTAGGAGTTAAATATGGTTGCTTTTCAAGAGAGGTATTATCAGGACATGGGTTAGGGGCTGTTGAATAGACTGGGTGGAGGATTTGATTGATAGTGTTCCAGAATGTTTTAGTGTTTCTCAGATGTGTTTTCTGGGGTTTTAGGTAAAGGTTTTTCTTGTCGATACTGACTAATTTTTTAGAGGTTACAAAGTACTTTATAGGTTTGTAGGTTGGGGGGGTGTTAGTCTTAGTCCAAAGTTTCCAGGCATTGTCTATTTTATGCAAAAGAGAGTGTGTGGGCTGGGATAGCCAGGGGTAGCATAGAGATTTTGCTCTTATTGTTCTGAGAGGGGCAAGCGAGTTGAATATATTTAGAAATTCAGAATTACATTTTTGGATTGCTTCATCTACAGGAAGGTGGGATAGGAAGGACCGGTTTAATGAGGCGTGCATGTTATTGGAAATGTCAGGAGGGAAGATAGAGAGACTGTGGCAATCTTTAAATCTGTGTGACCCTTGATAGTGAGGGTGAAATCTTTGAACACAAATTGGTGAGTGGCCACTGATGGAGTCAGGTAGAGTTTTAGGGTGGTAATATAGGTCTGGTTTGGACACTAGTATCCAGTTTATGATAGTACTGGAGTTGGTAGGCTTGTTAAAGTTTGTGGGGGTTGAGATTAGTTGTGTGAAGCCATGTAAGTGTAAAGAAGAGCTTTGTGTTGGGAGTTAGGCTTAACCAATTGATATTGACATCTCCTAGTATAGTGGTTTCATTGGGTGTGTTTTGGGTGTTCTAGTATGGGAATATTGTTGCCAGGGGGTATATGGTATATATATATATATATATATATATATATATATATATATATATACTGCAGCCTGCTAGGTGAAATGTAGGGGGAGGGTTTAATACAGGGGACAGGTTCAGGCAGTCAGAGTAAATTATGGCTACACCTTCACCTTTTTTGTTTGGTTGGTCGATATGAAGGATACTGTAGCCCATGGGGAGGAATTCTTTGTCTGAGATGTGGGGTTTGAGACAAGTTTCTGTGAGCGTTATTATGTCGGGAGGGTGTTGGGCCATTCAAGCATGGAATTGACTTGTTTTGTTCATGATATTGCATATATTGAGTGAGCATATTGTTAGATATTTAGCTGTGGAGTATGAAAGCTAGGTGTAGGTGAAGGTTGTGTGATTAGGTTGGTAGTGAAGGGGTTGCAGGATGGTTCAGGGCTGGGTTATAAATCCGTATATCTAAGGCTACTACAGCAGTGATCATTTGAATATTTACTGTTATGGCAAGTTTACTTAAACAACTGTGCTTTGTCTTTTCATGGATTGTACCTGTGTAAATAGAAATTCCATGCTTATAATTACCTGAAAAAATTAATATGCTTAGTGAAAGCACATATAGTTAGCTTGTCCCAGAATATAAATATTCCTGAACAGTAAGTAAATTTAATAAATGCATAGAAAAAAATCCTATTAACAAGTATGACTTGTGAGCACTAGATGGCAGTTATATATTTTTTGTTACATGCTTGTCTAGTTGCTTCATAAATACGTATAAATAATTATTTTCTAAAGGTCTGACTTGCAAACACAAGATGGCAGTTGTACACAGATTATTTGTTATTGGTGTCTAGTTGCTTTGAAATTAAAAAAAAAAATTGATTTGGAAAAAAAGTCAGAAATGAAGTGGAAGCAGACAATATGATATTATACTCAGTCAGCATAACCAAGAATCCTAACTTCTCAGTAAAAGAGCTAGGAGTGTCACAGAACTACAGCATAAATACACATGTAAAGCACTTTCCAGAACAGGAAGTGCTGCCCTCTAGCTATATGAGACAGCAGCAAACAAAGGGAGCAACATGCAGTTACAAGGTCATCTTAAATGCATTCTATAATAATTTTACTTTATGAAACAGTCTTTGAATGCTTAACTTACTTGTTATGATAAAACCTGACATGAGTAAAATGGCAAAAAGGGAAGGTTTCTTCCAGAAACCATGAAGTCAAGGCTTAGTTTCTCAGTTCAGAATTAGATGTCATTGTTTGACAGTAGAACTAGTTGGACTACTGGGGCTGAATCATTATGTACTTTTAGATATAAACACCTATTGATATGGGCCCATATGCTTACTCTCTTAGTTGGGTAATAAAGGCAGAAGAATTTGTTTACAAAATCAAAAAGCATAAGTCATCCTTCTTAATGTGGCCCAGATTGTGAATGAAAAGTGTTTACAGTGGACAAGCTGACATGATGCATTAAGATAAGAAGTTTTGTTGATGACCCAGAAGGGACGTCTTTGAGTTCTTGCTGGCTTAGAAATGAAGTTAGATGCCTTCTCCTTAACCATTACCAAATAAAGCAATTAAATTAGTTACCCACAGGAAATTCTTTGAGTTATTGCTGGTCCAAAAAATACAATTTCTATCTTTTCTCCCATTATGGTATATACAGAACACCTGTCATTCTCTCCAAAATAATCAGATTGCGATTGTAGCAAAAGGCTATAGAATGCGTATGCACATAACACAGCACTCAGTATTTAAAGCATTCAACTCAAGTTCACATCTACAGTGCTCCCCTGTGAGGTAACTGGACAAAGAAGGCTTTGCCTGGTGGGGTATAACTCCGAAATTTTGCTTTGTTGCCCAAAGTTGGCTCATTACTGTTAAACTATCAATTAAGCATACAGCAACACAACAAACACACAGGCGACTGAATACACTGTTAAATGTATAAGTATACTTTTTTATCAAACTGAAACTTAACTGAAACAACAAATAGCTAGCAGTTGCTTTCAGAAGATCACGAATCCTTCTTAGTGGGCAGTTTTTGGAGTTTTGGATTTTTTTTTTGTTATTCCACGAAGAAAGAGAGGCCTTGTACATGAGTACTCTCTCTCTCTCTCTCTCTCTCTCTCTCTCTTCTTGGAGTACCCTCCCACGACCAATAAGAAACATGCCAGCAACATTTACAATTGGACTATGCTGTTCCAAAAAACTTGGTCCACAGCAAATATTATGACAGTAAAAAACATCAAACGAATCTAACAGTTTCTTTATTATTAATGGCCTATCTTCTTGAACAATGTTTACTATCTTAACCTGGTAATATTATTCTAAATTACTGGTGCATGGCACTCCAACTTGGTTTTCATGTGAATGTAGTAGGAAATTCACAAATATGTAGGATCCATAATTTTCACCTGCCTCCATTCCCTCTCTGACATCCTCAGTTGCCATTATAATTAAATAGTGTGTTACAAAACTGCATGATCCACAGCATTATCCAGTCAGCCAACCCCTCACATAATATAAAGGAAAACAGGATGCATACACTGAACTAGCAGCTATTTGCAATTAAACTACTGAAATTAATACCTTTTCTACTTTAATTTTTTTTACCATATTCCTGACCCTAAAACACAATAAAGGTAACTACAGGAATTAACTGGAAAGGCATCGTTTATGGTTTCCAACAAAGAAACATCGTGCCACTTGTTCACAATATCCAAAGTCTTTATATTTATTATTTATTTATCTATTGCTTTTGCTTATCAGGAAAGTCTGAATGGGCAAAGGTGCCATTTTAGCAGATATCTTGGGAGAAATGTACCATTTTAAATAATGAGTAGAAGGCAGTTGTAAACATTTGCATAATAAAAGTATATACATACAGTGGTAATGATATGACAGTTAAGACAAGAATACAGTAAAATATTAGCTAATACTGACTGAACTTATAAGAGTCTAGTTATTTTCAAAAGAATCAGCTGTAATTAGATATTAAGTAGGTGACAGTGATGGAATAATAAGATGAAGCTGGAGTATCGAGGGGGTGCAGATACCAGAAGGGACTATGGGAGACAGAAATAGTAATGGAGAGGGGTGGATGATAGCCAGCTAGTTAGAGATTCTGAAAGAGTAACTGCATTATGGCCAGTTATTTAAAAGTGGTGACAGGAAGAGTTTAGAGATTATCCAGGAACAGGAGCGGCCTTAGGTCAACTGGTGTCCTAGGCAAAAGGGCTCCACAGCACCCCCTACCACACCATCTGGTGCTCCCATACTGGTCTACCTACACCAAATAAGTACTGGAAAAGTGCCCCTGCTACAGCGGCGCCCTAGGCAGTCGCCTAGTTGGCCTATGCCTAAGGCCGACTATGGGAACATCATATGTACAGAGCTGGCAAATGAGTAGGTAGGATTTTAGGTGAGTTTTAAGTGACTTTAGGGAGTGTTTGTGTCATATCACTAACGTGATGGAATTCCAGAATTAAGCAAGGTGGTGGGAGATCAGTGATTTGCCAGCAGAATTGTTGGGTTTGGGTACATGTAACAGTATCTGTCTGATGAAAGTAGTGGCCTGGACGGATTATACATTTGTATGGGCTGAAGATGGATGGACAGTTGTTAGGTTTATACATGATGTTATGGACTTGATGAAATTGTGAGTAGGTTAGATAATATGGGAATTCCAGCATCTGGAATTCTCTTAGGATGGTGCAGTGGTGGGTTCTCTTTGGAAGGTTAGTGGAGAATTGTGTTTTTTGTAGTAACATTGCTCATGTTTATTTCTCAAGTTCACTTGGATGTTGTTAAGCATGGTTGCAGAATACATTAAGGCTAGACAAGAGGAGAAAGGAGGCAATGTGTTTTCTTGTAGTATCTGAGGGGTAGAGTTTGGCTCTGGAGACAGAATGCAGTTTTGGTATAATTTTCTTTACTGTATTTCAGATGTACATATCAAATTTTAGGTTGACATTAACACAAATTCCTAGCAATTTAGTATGTATGACAAGTTCTATTTTTGGTTTATTGGATAAGGTAACTGAGAATGAGGTTTTGTTGACTGTCAGCTGTTTGGGAGTAAATGGGATTAGTTTGGATTTACTTGGGTTTAGGAATAGATGGGCAGATGTCAGCCAGGTTTCTTTGGAGGAGAAGGACTCTTAAGTTCTTGTAGCTTGCTGATGTTTGTTAAGATACAGATAACTATGGAGTCATCTGCATATTGTAGGCATGCAGTTTTACTGGCTTTATGCAGGCCATTGATGAATATGTTAAAGACAATGGGTCCCAGGATTGACCCTTGTAGTACACTGAATGGGACAAGGAGGAAAGATGAGATGCAATTTTGTCACTTGACTCCTTTAGCTCTATTTTGGAGGTTGCTATATTATCATGATATAGTATGAAACAGAAAATTTACCCTGGGACTGCCCCCTTTATTACTAATGGATATAGGCCGCTCTTAAATGCTTTATCCCATCCATGGATTCTGTAAAGTTATCAATGGTATGAGCTCAGTTATTACCATGGGATGGGTAAGTCCAATCTCTAACAAAATGGGATAGGTTAATCTAAGCAACAAAAGGAAAATTGGCTAGGTTTAAAATAGCCCACAAGGGCAGCTAGCTTAGTACTTGCCTATGGATCTATGAACCTATAGCAGTGGTGTTGAGTCTTAGGTTATGGAGTTTGTGTAGGAGAATGGACTGAAACATCATGCCAAAGGATAAGTCAAGGAAGACAGCAGACACTAGTTTCCATCATTCCTATCTGTGTTTATTGTATTAGTGATACTAAGTAAAGTGGTAGTGGCACTGTGGTGGGGGCAGAAGCCATGCTGAGATGAAAACAGGAGGTTAATTTCTGTGAGATAATATAAGTAATGGGACTGAATACATTTCTCAAGTATTTTTGATAGAGGGAGAGAGAATAGTAAAAGTCTGGACCTGCAGTTTGAGAGGTGATCTGAATACCGTCCTTTGTGGAGTGGAAAAAAATGTGTTTTTTTCCGGTTTACCTTTATAAAGGTGATTCACAGTGGTTCGAATGTTCATATGAGTGACTCGTAACCACGAAAGTGAAAACGCTGATAGTCCTTAATGTTCGAAAAACAGCAAATCGAAAAGCAGATTTGCTGTTTTTCAAACATTAATGTCGAACAAAAAAAAAAAAGAAGTGTGGGGGGCTGCACTCCCTACACCCCCCCACTTTAATATTCTAACTCCGAGATCGCACTACAGTGGGGAAAGGGACCATTTTCCGATCCCCACTATAGTGCAATCCGCTCCACAATGTTGAATGTGCATTTGCTCATTGCACATTCGAACCTTTTTTCTTTTGGCATTTGCAAACTTTGCAAACAGCCTTTCAAGCAATTGATGTTCGCCCAAGTGTGAATCACCTTTCTAAAGGTAAAGCATTTTTTTCCAGAGGGTAGGGACATATGTTTCACTGATGGAGTGATTTAGTAGAATTGAGATGCTGTGGTCTATTGCTTCCACAGCCATCTTAAGAGATTCTCCAGGTAGGTCATCAAGGGCTAAGGCAGTGGGTTTCAATTTAAGTAATATAGTTTTTTTTATGTAAGTATTGAGGACTGGTTGGAAGGAGGGGTTATAAAGAGCGATAGTAGGAGGTGCTGCTGTTTGGTTGTTTTTATTAGGGGAAATTTTGCAGTATTGATGAGACTGATTGAAAGAAATATGACACGAAATTATCAGCAAAGTTGGCAAAGTTGTTAATGTTAAGTGTAGAAGATGGTTGAACAGCTGGTTTTTAGAATATCAGAATGTTTTGGGATTTTTGTAGTGTTTATATTGCAGGTCAATGTAGTATGTTTTTATCTAACTTAATTTTATTTTTGGTTTTGTTTCTGAGTTCTCTGAATTTTTAGAGATTTGTTAGTGTTTTATTGGATAGCCATGTATTCCAGGCTCTGTCTCTAAGTTTCACAAGGTGTTTTATATTGCAAGACAACCAGGGGGCAGGTTTGGCCCTAACTTACATTTTTCTGAGTGAAGCAAGTTCTTTTAGGATGTTCAAGGAAGTAGAATTAAAATGAGCAACTGCATCATCTAGTGGAAGCTATTTTAGATTATTCTAGTTATATCGTCTTGGAGAGGAGATAAAGGAGTCTTTATTCAAATGTTTCAGATTACGTGCTTTGATGAAATGCTGCAACTTTTAACTATTGGTTTGCTTTCTTATTAAGTTGGTAGGGAGATGATCACTTAGTGTATCTGGAAAGGTACCTTTGATAAAAATGTTATGAGACACAGAGGTAAGAACCCAGTAAATTAATGTTCACTTAGTGTTGTTTTTATTATAACAGGTAGGAGCAACGATTAGCTGTGAGAGATTGTAGAGACTTATTGACTGGTTAGGGGAGACAGAGAAAGAGACTAACATGAATATTAAATTTCACCCAGTATTAATTTTTCTTGGGAGATGTTGGACGAGACCCAGCAGAAGTCTTCTGCAATAAAGAGGTTATTACCAGGTGGTAAATATGCACCTATGATAGATTACATGTTGCTTTAGTTCAGTTTGAGAGAAGATAAGAATTTCTGTTCTACCAGATGGTGGAGGATTTAGTGGTGAAGGGGTAAGCTGCAGAGAATATTATATAGTATTGTGACTCTGCCTTAGTATATTATAGTTTGGGGGAGAATTTCAGTCTCTTTTTTTTTTCAAACATGCTTCAGTTAGCACTACTATATCTGGAGCATGTAGCCAAGCAATGAATTGTAGTATTTTGTTACTGATGCTTCTAATGTTTATGTGTGTAATGTTAAAAGAAGAATAATTAGTGTTATGTTGTAGTAAAGGGGTGGAGTTGTGGAGGACTGCAGATTTAAAGGTTTATGGGGATGTAACTGATGCAGGGTTTGTCATCACTGAGCTTTAGTTTGGGGGAGATATGTTGGTTGTAGGCTAAGATTATAATTTTAATTTTAGTATATATTTTTGGGGGCTATGCAAGTGTAGGTTATGTTTGAGAAAGTCAGTGGTATTGGGAGAGTATTAGGTGGGTGCTATCTTGGGTGAGTTAAGGGTTGAATATGCTGGAACATTCTGGATAATGCAACTAGGATGACTGTTATGGGATGTGTGGCAATGTAAAGGTAATGATGTTAGGTGGGAGAATAGCAGGAGATGTGAGAGAGTCAGCATGGAGATTGGTATCATGGTGGTTAGTTATAGGATGGTATTTTTCACAAATTTAGGGATCAAGGAAGGGGTGAAAAAAGAGGGATGATGTGTTGTTTTGGGAAATTATATGGTGTTTTGGTGTTGGTAATTAAGAGGGTGTGGGTATGTTATGATATACAGGATAGAAGGGGTGGGGGGTATGAGATGATAGGATAGATGGTGTGGGGATTATGTTATTATATACATGATGGAAGGGAGAACTGGATAGTGGGAGGAATATTGAATTAAAGATGGGACAGACAGCAAGAATGATATTTATTCTTGGTGGCAAGGTAATGATTAGCAAAGAGGCTAAAAAAGCAATGGCAATAGCATAGAACAAGACATCCGAGGTGCTCTACCAGCTTCTGGAAAGTGACTCAGTAGATGGCATAAGGAAACTTTATCATGTTGCAAGGTGAAAACAGAAAGATAAAGGAGATAGTCATAAGACAGCATTCATAAGGAATATCAGCAACAATATGGTCCCTAGCCCACAGGAGAAAAAAGGTAGATGGAAAGAATAATTCCAACAGCTTCTGAATGAAGATAACCCCACAGAAGCTGCACTGCCCCAGACAATGAAAGAAGAAGAGAAGTCCACCTTAAAAGAAATATGAATAGCACTAAGGAAAATGAAGTTATAGAAAGCAGAAGGCTTAGATGATGTCAGGGAAATTTTGATCAAGATGTTGGGTGAATTAGGGGAGAAATGGCTCCAGAGAGTACTCATAGCAGTATGGAAACAAAGATGCAGCCCATATGACTAGGGAATAAGCATAGTTCTGTGGGTGTACTAGACCAAAGGGGACATTCACAACTGTTAGCAGTATAGAAGCATCAAATTCCTGTCACACTGCATGAATGTTCTGGAGATGGTGACTGGAAAACAAATACACAGAGTAGTAATAAGTAAGATGGAAGATGAGCAGTTAAGATTCACATCAGGATGCAGAACAACTGAGCCGATGTTTGCAAAGAGAGACAAAGTTGAGCAGAAACTAGAAATGAGGAAAGAGTTCATCTGGGCATTCCTAGACATGGAAAAAGCATATGATAAGGTTCCAAGAAAGCTGATATGGGCAGTCATGTGGCAGTTCAAAGTCCCAGACATGTTGGTAAAATTTCTGTACAATATGTACTAGGGTCAATGATGACCCAAGTGCAAACAGTGTTGAGACCCACAGAGGGGATCCCAGTGGGGGTAGGTGTGCATCAGGGTTCAGCTCTGAACCTACTGCTGTTCATATATTCTAGGAATGCTCTGTTTGTTCAGATTCATACATTTTTATTTCCAAAAAGCTATAATCATATGAAGCATATACCATTGTTTACAAACCCATCCACATTATATTTATTTATTCAGTATGGTAACTGGGGTAGAACACTAATCTAAAATGACCCATTTTGGTCTCTGCCTGGAGAAATGTAAATGACATCAGTCAAGCAAGTTAACAAGAAGTATTATGAATACAAACAAAAAGTTGTGTCAAGATAACAATGAATTAAGAACAGTAATAATAATGAAGTACACAGTACAGGGAACAATAGGAATGAATGGTTAGTGTAATAAAGAATGGAAAAAGAAGAGAATGAAAAAGTGAAGGAACAGAACACAAAGTGGAAAATATAGGAACATTAAGGTAAGGACACAAAGAAATTAACTATGTATAATGTTAAATTGTAAAACACTTCGAAGCAGCTGATGACACAGATGTTGTAGTTACTCAGTATTTTCTGCACTTTAAATATGCTTTTAATTCCACAGTAGCATAGTGAGCAAGAATCTTAAGACTGTCTTAACTATAAAGCCAATTTTTTATGTTTGTGGCAATCTCATTTTCGGTGTTCCCAACACTCCTCTTATTTTAGCTTGAATCCTTTTGTATCTTTATAAAACTAAACTCACATTCTGACCTTTTGCCTCTTTTATGTTTCTTTAATATCAGCAACATGCTCAAATCTCTCATTCTCTTAGCACAAGAAATCTAAACAAAGGCTAAAATAATGAGGGGATAAAGACCCAAAAATAGGGACACATTTTAAATATTGCTGTCATAAACTTAGAATGTTGCTAGAATAACAGGATCTGAGTTAGCATGTCATTTGTGAAGGATATGAAGTCTGAAATACAAATGTATGGCATTATTTAGTAATTTCAATCCTCAGTGATTTGCCAGAAAACAACAAATTTTACAAGGAACAGGTCAAAATATGAGGCAAAAAAAATGGATTCTGTGAAAATCTTTACAGATGAGAAGTATGATACAGGCTCAGTAATTGCTTCTTTTGAACTTCCTATCTACTGATGTATGTATTGTCATTTGTTTTTAAATGCTATTGCTTTATGCATGCTAGGTATTCATCATTGTGTTTTGCAGATGGACAAGTATGAAGAACTAC
The DNA here is from genome assembly GCF_019279795.1 of Protopterus annectens. NCBI lineage: Eukaryota > Metazoa > Chordata > Ceratodontiformes > Protopteridae > Protopterus > Protopterus annectens. The sequence goes on from NC_056734.1 coordinate 798,707,058, forward strand.
ATTTTATCTGTTAATGCCCAATGAAATTAAACCATTAAGTACATGTTATAAGATGTTAATATATAAAATCATCAGTTTTTTCTAAACTTTTTTTTATCTAGTCAAAGCATGGAGCAAAACTAGATAGTGTTAAACTCAGGTCTTTAGTTAAAAGCAGCAGTATAAAGGTCTTAGTATTTCTCTACTGCCATCAGATGGTGACGCACACTAAAGGTTTTTATATTTCCCTACTGTCCATCAGATGGTGACTCACACTAAAGGTTTTGGTATTTCCCTACTGCCATCAGATGGTGATGCACACTAAAGGTTTTTATATTTCCCTACTGCCATCAGATGGTGACTCACACTAAAGGTTTTGGTATTTCCCTACTGCCATCAGATGGTGACTCACACTAAAGGTTTTGGTATTTCCCTACTGCCATCAGATGGTGACTCACACTAAAGGTTTTGGTATTTCCCTACTGCCATCAGATGGTGACTCACACTAAAGGTTTTGGTATTTCCCTACTGCCATCAGATGGTGACTCACACTAAAGGTTTTGGTATTTCCCTACTGCCATCAGATGGTGACTCACACTAAAGGTTTTGATATTTACCTACTGCCATCAGATGGTGACGCACTAAAGGTTTTGGTATTTCCCTACTGCCATCAGATGGTGACGCACACTAAAGGTTTTTATATTTCCTTACTGTCCATCAGATGGTGACTCACACTAAAGGTTTTGGTATTTCCCTACTGCCATCAGATGGTGACTCACACTAAAGGTTTTGGTATTTCCCTACTGCCATCAGATGGTGACTCACACTAAAGGTTTTGGTATTTCCCTACTGTTATCAGATGGTGAAACACACTAAAGGTATTGGTATTTCCCTACTGCCATCAGATGGTGAAGCACATTAAAGGTTTTGGTATTTCCCTACTGTCCATCAGATGGTTAAGTACACTACTGTCTGCTCCCTGCTGTGTGCTGACCGCATCACTTTGGTTGCCATCATCCATCTCCATTGCTCAGAGCACAACCATGGCTGTTCCTCTTTGTTATTTGTCTCATCACTCGCTACTAAAGTCCACATGACAGCAAGCAACTAGTAGATTTTGCTTCTAACTTATTCTAAATGCTTCCTTTAAATTCACTGCCAGAAGAGTTCTCCAAAAATGACTTAATTAGAGCCCATTGCAGTTTTTCTTTTACACACCTGACAGTCTATACCCATTTTTATATTTTTAGTAGATATCAGCATTCATTTATCACCAGCCTCCATAGTTTAATAATATTAATTTCACTCCTTACTATTTCCTAATCAACTTTTGGTGCTCTGTCCTTTCCTGGTCTGACCTGTCAGCCTAAGGAATACTACCAACACTGTACTTACCGTTATCAACTATGTACTTTAGAGGATAGAACTAAAGTGTCCCTTTAGAGAAGAGCTTAAGGACATGGAATTATTAACACTTTGCATCCTATAATCCTTGAGTGTGACTGCTTCTGTTTCCATTTCCCTATCTGTGCATTTGAGCAAGTAACTTAGTTATCCAGTGCGCTTTGATCATCTATAAAAATTACTTATTCTTAATGAGTTTAAGTTAATAAAATGAATAAAAAAGGAAAACATTACATATCTGCTCTAAATGATTCCTAATCTGTTCTCTTGTATTAATGGAATGCTTATTATTTTCTTTCATTCACACCTACAATTCTTTCTACCTACACTATACCCTGCTCTCTCTTTTCTTATCTTGGCAAATGTATTGATCCTTTACTATATCTCTGATGTCTATTAACTCTTCAGCAATACATATTTTAATCATTCTTTGTAACATGCAAGTTTCGGAATTCTTGCCTTACTTCTCTCAAGACAGTACTCCATTTGTCAGCATGCGTCTATTTTTTCTTCACATACGCTCATCATTCTGTTCTGTTTATCCCTCTTAACAGTCATGTGCTTGATTATTCTGTTCTATTCTAGATGGTTCCACTTTACTAAATGTGGAAGTCTCAGCTATCTTGCACTAAGTCCTTGTATCCATATGTATCTGCCCCAAATGTAGCCATCATTCACTTATCCTTTACTATCACTGGGTCATTTTACATGAACTCTTGTGGTATTCATCCCAGGTTACACCTACATCAATAATGGCCTATGACAAGGAAGTATGGAGAATTCTATCCAGGTGCCTTTAAAGTGGCCAGGGACAGGTGTTAGCTCACATGAGAGGGACAGAGCATGGAATAGAATGAAGAAAGGACAGCATATACATGAAGAATACAGGTTAGGTAGGAATAACAAGAGGTGCAACATGGGAAAGAAGTAAGGAGGTGTGGAGGTGGAGTCTCTCCCATATCACTTACTAACAAAGAGAATATAGTGTGGTGCTTGAGAAATCAATGCTCAAAGGAATGAATTCTTGGAAGTGGTGATAGGATAGCCCACGTTATGATAAAACTGGTCTCCAGGCTCAGACTTAGTAAAGCATGGGAAGTGGTGACCAAGCAGATCATCAAGGTGAAAGAGTTGGCGCATATTTTGGTGCATGTAGACACCAATCAGATGTCAGAGAAGAAGGATGAGCTGGTATTAAGCACAGTCAGTGGTGGTTTCAGAGACATTAACTCACTTCAAAATGCTAGGAGTGTGAATCGTGGTAGACTGAAAAATCAGCCCACAAGGCTGCATTGTAAATACTAATAGTAAATGTATTAAAATTAAAACAAAACCATTGAACTAAGTGCCTACATACCTACACAAAACAGGATGTCATCAGAACTGAACCAGAAAAGACATTTCTCTCATTTGTAACATTGATGATAAACCACATGTGGAAGTCAATGTAGGATTCACACGTATACTCTACTTTATGGAAAGACACACCAAGTTATCTGCAGTGAGAAAAGAACTCTTACCTGTCTAAGTTTACAGACTACAGACTTATCACATGTACCACAGCTCAAGTCTGACATTAACATGACTTTAGGTACTCTTATAGTAGATGACATCAGCAGTCCTTGTGCCGGCCAAGAATTTGGAGGCATGTATCAACTGCAAGTCTAAAAACAGTGCAAAACCATGCTATTGTGGAATTCACACTTGTTCTTTGCAGAGATACACACACACACACACACACACACACACACACACACACACACACACACACACACACACACCAAGTGGGCTGGGGTGTGATTAGAACCACTACCTATCTAGTTTTCAGACTACAGAACACAGTACTTAATGCACATGTCGCGGCTCAAGTCTGCTTTATAATTGACTGCAGGTGAACTAATCCTAGAGGACCTAACCAAGCCCTGTGATGAACAGTTTGGGAGGCCTGCCATCAGATAACTGTTTAGTAGCCTAGCTATATGACAACAGTTCCTGTTTTGAGCATATGTGTCTGTTTGGATTTGGATGGGCAAGTCTGTGGCCACAATCAATTTGTTTTGTCCATGAGTGAGCATAAATTAAACATTACACAACTTGTTCAGCTGCTGATGCATGGCCACAGGTTTGACTCATATTTATATATGTTTCACAATATATTGTGGTTTGCTGTCAAATGTGGCATTGTTTACACATGATGCAAGAGAAGACTGCCAGAATTCTAAACATCAGACGTCCCAACAGTCCACCAAATGCAACATTTTATTCTATGCACTTCCACATTTTGTAAGCTCATTATCTAAAGTCGAGCCCTTACTTTTGGTCCTTTGTCCAACATTATATATGCCTAATGCAGCCTTACTCTCAAGGATTTGGGTATGCAGGGCATTACAGACACACACATGGGTCCATGTCATATGGTCGACTGTTCATTTGACTGAAAGTTCATTTGACTGAAAGTTCATTTGATCGACAAGCATTTTAGGTGGGGCTTACACCCATCTTGAGGGCTGTGCCCCCCACACCCCCCCCTAACTATATATATCAACTCCAGGGTCGCACAACATTGGGGAAGGGGGCAAATGCTTGTCGATCAAATGAACTTTCAGTCAAATAAACTTTCAGTCAAATGAACAGTCGACCATATGACATGGACCCATATATATATATATATATATATATATATATATATATATATATATATATATATTTTTTTTTTTTTAAACAGATCAAGGAGCAACTGATTTGCACTCTGCTTAACTAAGTGTATGGGCATGCATATTGGCATTTTTTGGACCTGTTTGCAAGTTGCTAAGCAGTGCTAAGTGCATTGCTTATATCATCAACTTACTGTTCTATAAACTAAGACTCCAGCCCACACCTAGCTGTACTCCAGGCCAGGATTTTGTTTCCTATGCAGTCTGATCTCTGTCCCTGTTTCTGCACTGCTGCGCTTAATGCAAACTGGCTAAGACTTATTAAATAGGTTGTAGACATGTTGCATAGCTTGCAAATGTGGAATTCATCTGAGAAATAGGTTAATAATAGTATAGCACACACAGAGTCACAGTCTGTAAAACACAGCTTATTACTAGTTCAAATCCAAAATATCTGGATCTTTCAGGATTAGAGCCCTGAACACCATCACACAAGCTCACTGCCTTAGTCCTTTGAGACACAGAAGCTGCTTGACAGAAGGGGAATCACTGATCACACAATAACCTGCATAAATATCTACACTGCTATTCCTCAGTTACCTAACACATACAATATAAGATCAAATTCTATATTACTCTCCTGAGACTGTGTGGCATACTAACTGTGTGAAATGCTCATATAGCATAGATGAGCTACTGTTATGGCAGTTACAAGGGGACACTACTGTTTTTAGGGGTGGGGGAACAAACCCCATGTTCTGTTGGAATACACCGACTATCATTTAACCTCACTTTCTAACACCTCCCTTTAATGATGTACCAGGAACCTGTTGCAGCAGGACGGCATGGATATCTCATGCATGAGGCCTACTGATTACAAATGTATACATGATAGTGAAATGGGTGTCTGTAGACCAATGTGGATGTAATTTCTATCCAGATAGCCCACTATAGTTATCTGCATAATGTACCAGGTCCATAGCTACAATGATGTATCATAATAATCCACTAGAATACTGTGTAGGTTATGGACTTACCTTGCAAATGCAGCAGTTGACACAACTCTAGTTCAGGGCTGACTCTGTCTGATGAAAGCAGTATACAGCCAATATCTGGACAGGTACACGATGTGTGAGTTGCCTGGCATCAATTTTAGTATATGTATGTGAAAAGAAGTAAGGTGTTAGTATCTAGGTCCTAGGTTTTCAGTGAATGTGCTATGTGTTGTCTCTTAGCCAAAGTCAGGATGTACAAAGCATGCCTATGTCTGCCTACAGGGAATTCCTCCTCCAAGTCCTCCTGTGACTGTGGCTGTGGTGACCTAGGTACTGGTGGGGGGCTGTGTATCTCTACCCCTTGCTGATCCTGCTGCAACTGTTTCTGCAAAATCAGACTGTGTAGCATAGCACATACTGCAAATAATTGTGCACATGTGTGTGGAGTATACTGCAAGGCTCCACTAGATATATCGAGGCACCGGAACCATGACTTCAGAAGCCCAAACACATGCACTGTGATGTTCCTAATTTGTATGTGTGCCTCATTATGGGGTTCTTCCATGGGTATCTGGGCATTTCTGATGGGTGTCATCATCTACAGTTCCAGGTTGTAGCCAGCTTTCCCTGTGCCCTGCCTGTGACACCTCCATCATGTCCCCAGTTGGTCTTTGAAAAGTACCTGTAGCTAGTATCCCAAGGGCTACACAAAGCTTAGTTTCAGCTTGGATGGGTTCCCCTCTGTTAGCTCTAGCTGAGTTGTGGGTGGCAGAGCCCAATGGCTGAAGGAGTTCTTATAATATGTCCCTGTCCACTCTGTAGTGCTCTACAATCTACATTTCATGTAGCTCCTGGAAGGTAACCCTTCACCTGAATACTTTTCTCCTTCTCAGCCAAGGCCTATTGTCAGCAGCACCAGCAGCATTGATTTCAGGATCTAGCACATACAGATGTAGAATAGCTGCAGCAACTCCTAGGATTATCTCAGTTAAAATTTCCAAATTTCTACTCAAATGGTTCAAAGTACTGGGGGAAAATCAGACTGTAGGGTGTATGCATGCTTTTTACAGTTGTGGTGTAGGTCCATCATGTAGGATTGGCTAATTATGATGCAGTTCACCTACTTAGGATATAATTGACAACTTAAAGGCCCTACTTTAGTATGCAACACTGCACTGTGCGCAACGTAGTGTAGCATAGCTATGCAAAACTGTATATAGTGAAGTGAATACATCTGGATTCCATTCATACCTGTCTACCTCATGACTGGGACATGGGTGGCCTGACTGCATGAACAAGCTAAGCTACGTCCAAACCCTTTGTGCCAAGCAGCTCACTGTGCAAACATGCACATTAAGCACAAAAAAACTCCTAAAACTGACATGACACACTTCCCTGTTGTCATCCAAATCCAGTGGGAATGTAAACACCTTGAAGGAGCTTACAAGAAGTGGATATCCGTACATGACTGCTCCCTTTAGTGATTCAACACATACATGGAATTTACCCCTCATTTGTATAATACTCTTGGTTTATAGCTGTGTAAGCTGACCACGGTGGTGGTGCTGCAGTAGAGTTGTCGCCTCACAGTAAGATGCTGCCCGGTTCGATTCTCAACTAGAGCGTCTTCTGCGTGGAGACATGCGTGAATGGGCGTACCTTCGTTGAAGGTTGTGCATCAGGCCTGGCAAGCTGGTACATAAAAATCAACTGTCAATCATTAGCGGACCGGAGTTTCCACTGTGGCGATCCCTAACTGGGAAAAGCCGAAAGACACAACAACAAAAATAGCTATGTAAGCTGGTTAACAGCATGAAAGCATGATTATGCAGACCCAACATCTTCTTCTTGTTCTTTCGGCTGCTCCCATTAGGGGTCACTGCAGCGGATCAACTGTTTCCATTTCTTCCTGTCCTCTGCATCTTGCTCTGTCACACCAACCACCTGCATGTCCTCTCTCACCACATCCATAAACCTTATCTTAGGCCTTCCTCTTTTCCTCTTACCTGGCAGCTTCATCCTTAGCATCTTTTTCCCAATATACTCTGCATCCCTCCTCAGCACATGTCCAAACCAACGTAATCTTGCCTCTCTGGCTTTGCCTCCAAACCTTCCAACCTGGGCTGACCCTCTAATATACTTATTCCTAATCCTGTCCATCCTCGTCACACCCAGTGCAAATCTTAACATCTTCAACTCTGCCACATTAAGCTCTGACTCATGCTTTTTTGTCAATGCTACTGTCTCCAACCCATATAACAGCTGGTTTCACTACCCTCTTGTAGACCTTCCCTTTCACTCTTACTGGTACTCGTCTCTCACAAATCACTCCTGACACTCTTCCCCACCCACTCCATCCTGCCTGTACTCTCTTTTTCACCTCTCTTCCACACTCACCATTAGTCTGGACTGTTGATCACAAGTATTTAAATTCATCCACCTTTGCCACCGCTACTCCCTGCATCTTCACCATTCTTCTATCCTCCCTCTCATTCACACACATATATTCTGTCTTAGTCCTGCTGACATTCATTCCTCTTCTCTCTAGAGCATATCTCCACCTCTCCAGGGTCTCCACAACCAGGTCCCAACTCTCACTACAGATCACAATGTCATCTGCAAACATCATAGTCCACGGGGACTCCTGTCTGATCTCATCTATCAACCTGTCCATCACCACTGCAAATAAGAAAGGGCTCAGAGCTGATCCTTGATGTAATCCCAGCTCCACCTTAAACGCATCCGTCACTCCCACCGCTCACACCTCACTGCTGTCACACTGCCCTCTTACATATCCTGTACCACTCTTACATACTTCTCTGACATTCCCAACTTCCTCATACAGTACCACAACTCCTCTCTAGGCACCCTGTCATATGCTTTCTGTAAGTACACAAAGACACAATACGACTCCTTCTGACCTTCTCTGCATTTCTCCATCAACACTCTCAGAGCAAACATTGCATCTGTAGTGCTCTTTCCTGGCATGAAACCATACTGCTGATCACTAATCATCACCTCCCTTCTTAACCTAGCTTCCACTACTCTTTCCCATAACTTCATGCTGTGACTGATCAGTTTAATCCCTCTGTAGTTAGTACAGCTCTGCACATCACCCTTATTCTTAAAAATCGGTACCAAAACACTTTTTCTCCATTCCTCAGGCATCCTCTCAGTTTCCAAGATTTCATTTAACAATCTAGTTAAAAACTCCACTGCCATTTCACCTAAACACCTCCATGCTTCCACAGGTATGTCACATGGACCAACAGCCTTTCCATTCTTCATTTTCTTCATAGCTATCCTTACTTCCTCCTTGCTAATCCACTGCACTTCATAAATCACTATCTGCACATTATCCAACCTTCTCTCCCCCTCATTCTCTTCATTCATCAGCCCCTCAAAGTACTCTTTCCATCTGCTCAACACACTCTCCTCGCTTGTGAGTGCGTTTCCCTCATTATTCCTTATCACCCTTACCTGCTGCACATCTTTACTAGCTCGGTCCCTCTGTCTAGCTAATTGGTACAGGTCCTTTTCTCCCTTCTTAGTGTCCATCCTTTCATACAACTCTTCATACGACATATCCTTAGCCTTCGCTACCTCCTTCTTTGCCATGCACCTCATCTCCTTATACTCTTGTCTACTTTCTTCATCTCTCTGACAATCCCACTTCTTTTTGGTATACTCTCCTGTACTTCTTCATTCCACCACCAGGTCTCCTTGTCCTCCTTCCTCTTTCCAGATATCACACCAAGCACCTTTCTAGCCATAAGGTCTTACAATACTTTTGTTTAGAGCACATTATAGTGTTCTTTTAATTTTTTTATTTTTACGTTAAATTTCTTTGTGCAGTGTGACATAATTCCTTCTATTTTCAGACATCCACAGTGTATTATTCAAACATTTATGCATGAGATCTTACCTTTTCAGGGGAATTATGTCCATATTTACTGACTGTTTCATCCCCTTTTTTCAATGTAGACTCCTGCATGGGAAAATTTCTGCGTACACTACTAACTTGAACATGGAGTCTGCACAGATGCATTAATGGTACATTTGTAAAGAATATGTTAATGTACTGAGTCAATGTATTTGTTGAACTAGGCACCACAGATCTTTTTAGCATCCCTTGCTTATATCTTTCTGCTGCATTTCTAAAGAATCATTTTATTCCTTCTGTAAATTCCATTTTGGCTTGTGCTGTTGCTGAACTTACATCCTTGTCATTCTCTTTGCCTCGTCATACTTTGCATTATTCTCTTCGTTACGATCCTTTTCATTTCCTGTATCTTCTAATCTATTGTTGTAATCACTAGTCTCTCATTCCTGTGTAACCACACTAACCTTATCTTCTTTCTTTTTATTTTTGTCTCTTCCTCAAACCTTTGCACATAGTCATGAGTACTGTGCCACTCTTCAATCCCCATACTTGATTTATTCCCTCTGTTTGTCCCTAGTCCCCTAACTCAACCTTGACCAGCCAATTAATCATAACACATATCTAAAATCCCACATCATTGTCTTTATCCTATGTGTATGTACATTTGCCAGCCCTCCCATTCTCAACCACAAAATGGCATAATTGCACCTTTAGCTCAATGTCCCCAGTACCCTTCACCATGATCTGGAATGCATCTAATATTTTATTTTTGTATGCACAATCCCACTCCAAGAGCTCAGTGAACTGCTTTTCTCTCTTTGCCCTAGAAGTCAAAAATTCTCATTGGCTTCTTGCAGATTCTGCACTCCCATGGCTATAACACTCTTTCTTCATTCTCACTTCTTTGTTTTCTCCTACAGTTTCTAATCCTCCTTCCTATCTTCATATTTTTGGTGCCGATAACTTGCATCAATTTCCCCCTCTTTTCTTTTAACTTTCAAGGTAGCTTCAGAAAATTATAATTCAATTTGTTACTCTGTTCCCTTCAAGTGGTGGGGTCCCTCTCTTTTTGACCTCACATTTATTGCCCTTCCATGTGCAGATTGGTATTCCTGTTGGATTCCTCCATTCTCTCTTACTTCTGAACAAACTCTGCCATTGTACAGCTGTATCCCAATTCTTTTAAAGCACAAAAACGAGAATAACTAAGAGATACCTGGCTCCGTACAAGCACAGCTTCTGGGAGACAAATGTCTGCTCCTTCCGTTCTCCTTTTCTTTCCAGACACTATTCCCTTAGTTATTAGTCCCACATATCCTCCTTGTCCTCTGCCTCTCCATCTTCTTCCTTCTACCTATCGAGAAGCTTTCACTTTTACCTCTTAATTCTAATACTTAATTTCCCTCCTTTTCTCTCCTTCTATCAAGTTCTTTTCCATGTTTTAGACATCTTTACATGATGCTGCTGTTAATTAATAATATTCTCTTTAAATTTTGTATATTTGTAGAGTACTTATATACCTTTGTTGAGTACTTGTATAACTCTGTTCACTAAGTTCTTTATGTAATTGTTTCAGTGTTTTCTTCTAGAAAAAAATGTTCATAGTTCATTATATGATGCTGCTATTAATTAATGATATGCTGTTTACATTTTGTACATTTGTTGATTTCTTGCATACTTATGTCTACTATATTCTTTATGTAATGTTGGAATTTTTCTGGAGCTTTTCTTCCTGATCCACCACTGAAAATGAGTAGCTTTTTACCCAGTCAAACTATCCTAGTAAACAAGTGCAATCAATAAATAAATAAATATATGCCATCCCTTGCTTGTCCCTGATCTATGATTTTATGATACCGTGATATCAACAATGTCCAGCTTCCTTTACTGCATCATTAACTGCAGCCTCTCCAGTCTTCTTGCCTTGACTCTTTAGACTACAAGGCAATGCTACCCAGCCTTGATGAAAATCATCTTTGCTTGTACCTCTAGTATTTCCCGCTTTTCTTTTCTGTCTACTACCTAGTATTCACTACCGCTAGTGCCCTATGACACTCCTTTCCCCCTCCCAGCTTAAAGTCAAAATCATTGGGGTGTATTTTTTCAATCCAGCTCTGTGCTCATCTTTTACTTGTCAGGTAAAGAGTATTCCCTCTCACAGACTGGGTCCCTTTGCCAGGTGTTCCGCATTGCCCTTCTCCCTTGTCCCCTGTCATGTCTAGAAATTACACCCTCAATATTCTCCTCCTTCGTTTCTGCTGGCATTGGTAACCCTTCTGACAATACTACATCCAACCACTATATTGCTGCTTACCTGGTCCTACTTCCATCCCAGTAGACTTCACTGACTTGTAAACAGTGCCTGCATGTACCACCTTATGTGATCTGCCCTTCCTTTGATGGCCACCTTTTTCATCCCAATCATTTTCTTACCATATCTGAGCCCAAAGACTGGTTCCACTTTAACAACATCTCCACTGTCCCCTCTGACAAGGTGCTTAATCCCCTTGGGGACTCAGTCCATAATTCTCAAAACCTTTTCTTTTTTTTATACTGATTCTCAGCTCCTTCGTGTTCCACCTTGCCTTTCTTACCTGTAATCCTTCTTCCTCCAGTTTCACTCTTCCCAGATCTACATTCTGTCTGTGCTGGTCGCCTCACTGCCTGTGATTCATCAGATGCTTTTCCCATTTCTCCAACATTGTTCTTACAAACCATTGTGATTATCCCTTTTACCCTGTTACTCTTCCATAAGGTTATTTATTTATTTATTCATTCATTCATCTATTTATTTACTATTTGTTCACTGGGTAAGTGGATTGGTCTATTGACCTTTATCAGTCACAACCCAAGCTCAAAGATCAGAAAATACATCATGGTCCTTTAATCAACAATTTAATACATACACATACACACACACACACACACACACAAATATGTATATATATATATATATATATATATATATATATATATATATATATATACACACATACATATATATATATATATATATATATATATATATAAATATATATACACACACACACACACACACACATACACACACACACACAAAAAATACAAGTTAAGCTATGAATAAAATACAGTGCAGTTGTACAAATAATGCATAAACTCTTACATGCATATAAAATATTTGTGTATAAGATACCACATTAATAGGTAGAGAAAAGTTTATTAAATGTTTACTATTATTTATGATACAGCATGTTAAGTTACCTAACTTTTGTCATGGTAATAGCCGCAGGTAGATTTATTAAGGATATGCTCTTTAAGTGCATCTCTGAAGCTTTTAATGGCTTCTAGATTTTTTCTTAATTGTTTTATTGAACATTTTAACAACAAAACATTAATATATAATAACAGGAATATTATAAAATAAATATACATATCTAAAAGAATAATAAACAACTAAAATAACCCTTTACAATGTTATCTACTTTAAAACAAAGCTTTTTTAAACAGAAAAACGAATTGTGATAAGACTAGTTGTTAGTTAATTATTAAAATCTGTTTATCCAACAGTTTTTTGAATTTCAACCATATAATATATTAAGAGGTGATTCTAGATGTTCTTGTCTTGATCATAAGTTCAATATGACAGAATTCAGTTGCTGTGTGTACAAATTCCTTCACAGTAGGACTAGTCTGATTCTTCCAGTTCTTGCTGATGACTTTTCTTGCTAATGTTAAGATACTCCATAAAGGAGGGCATTTTATTTTCATGACATAAGTGGGAATAGGTGTATTAAATAAAATAAGAGATTTGGTCAGCATAAATTTATTGTTAAAACAGACTCTAAGAGAGAACTCATATCATATTCTAATTGATATATGTTTTAAGTTTTATACAATTGGTAAACATATGCTGCCATTCAGCTTTAACATTTAGTTTATATCTCCAGCATCCTATGTCTTTATTAAAGTGGTATGATAAAGATTCTCTGTAAGATGTTCCAAGAGAATATCCTCCACCTTAGTGATGGTATAGTTTGATTTGAAGATTGGAGTATTAGTTTTTCATCATCTTCACTTGGGAAGTTATTGTTAACAAGTCTAAAATAATCCAAATAGCTTTCTTTGTGAAATACTGTTTTTTTCTTAAGTACCTTACATATGTTAGATAGAAGTCCCTTTCCAATTATATTCTGGTGCATTAAAATAATGACTAAATCAATGAATGTGGGGAAATAATTTCAAACTATTGGTTGTGTGATGTCTGTGCACTGTCCTAGTAATCAAGGACCCTCAATCCTCACCACTACACCAGTGAAGGATGTGCACATTGAGAGGTTGATAGGTACACACACAGTAAAGTACAATTTCCCTTAAGTGCACACAGAGCTCACAGTCAGTTTGGGTCTGGTTTCTCCCTCACTCTCCAGATCCCCAATGTGACTTCCCACTGGCACAGCCATAGGGTTAAGATCTCAGCTGAGTGGTCAAGCCAAAACCTCTAGCACCATCTCTGTCCAACCAGTGCTTCGTGTCCGTGTTCATGTAGCGGACACACACACACTTTGAAATGTCATTTATATACAAACACACAGACACTCCTGGTGAAGGCTGGCACAGGTTCACCAACTATGCCTCCTTCTGCCTCCTTCTGCCAAGACTATACGGTTGTACCACCTGCCACCAATCACACTTATCAGCTACTAAAGGCCCTTATCAAAGGGTGCCCAATCTTACTGTGTAATGCTACTATTATCCAAATGGCAAGTGTGACTAATGCTTGAAGGCTATTTAGGAGTGGCTTGTACAGTATCACCAAATACATATGCAAGTACTCTTGTTGTTGTTGTTCTTTTGGTTTTTCCCAGTTAGGGGTCGCCACAGTGGCACTCTGGTCTGCTAATGATTGGCAGTAGATTTTTATGTTGCGGAGGTGCCAGCTCGACGCCCAACTTTCAACAAAGGCACGCCCATTCTACACATGCCTTTCGAATGCCACTCGACTGCGGGGAGGACATGCAGACTCTGCACAGAAGGCTCTCCCACCGAGAATTGAACAGGAGAACCTCTTGCTGTGAGGCATCAATGCTACCGCTACACCACCATGGCTTACATATGCAAGTACTCTAAGAGCTTTAATATCTATAAGCAAACCAGCCACATTTACAAGGTTTAAATATATTTAATAATAAATAATAAAAGAACAAGACAATATTCATTAACTCAACACAGTGACAATAGAGTTCAGAATCACAGGAAATACTTTAAAACAACATTGCATAACAGTCTCACATGAATACTGAAAATGTCTAGACTAATCTTACTGTACTTCTATCTATCTCTAAGAGGAATCACTGTACCTAAATAACTTACAGAGCAAGGCAAGAAGTACTGAATGGATGTTTACAGGTCCAGAACAAGATACAATATGCACTCACTTTCTCTCTGAGATTCTTAAAATAGATTTTAAAAGAGATGTTCTTAAATTAATAATACACATGAATCATCTCAGTTTACATCATTCTCGTTACCTCTGTCTAAGTTTCCCAGGCTAGCAGGAACTTACAGTTTAACATGTCTCTGTTAAAAATACTTATCTTTCAGAAGCTGACAATTCTTTACTTATCAACTTATTTTCTTAGAGTTTTGCAAATTAACTCTATATATTCCAACTTCTACTATGAAAACATGTATTTGCCTTGGCATATAGTTTATACACATTTCTGCTCTTTTTCAGCAGGGTGCACCGTGGTTACAATCTTGAAGCTCCGTACTGAACATATAATTTTCTTACATTTTTGAAGGCAAGCATACAAATCATATTACTATTCACAAATGACATAGAATTATTTACAAAATTCTATCTAGCTGGGTTGGCAGTGTCACATTTCTATATAAATCATATTAATATTTTCAAGTGATATATAAATTCCAGCTAGCTGGGCTGGCAGCATCTCAGTTTATCACAGGTTGCATTATATTAATCTTATGTTCAACCAGTTGTTTACAATATTGAATTTATAATCACATGTCTAAGCTTGACTCAAATTTATTAATGATATGGTCAACATTTTGTAACTTCCCATTGTCTAATAACTTATACCAGTTATGAAAACTCCTTTGCATATATTAAAATATCAGTCATAATTTCAAAAGATACTAAACTGGGCTGTCCTTTGCTCCCATTGCATTTTGTTCTAGTTGTGGAACCATTTGAAATTATATAAGATCAAATAAAATCATCACAGATATACTAATAAATAATGATTTAATCCCCAAAATACAATTATTTGCAGATGTCATCCTATTAACTTTGACTGATTGCAATTCTTCTCTTATTGCAGTATTCCAAGCAATAGAAATATTCCAGAAGAAATTGTAACACAGTTTTAATGAGAATAAGACTAAAATACTACCTGTTAATTATAATATTAACAAAATAAATAAGAAATTACATAAATTCATTGTGAAATATGGCAAAATCACTTACGCAAGGATAATGTTATCTGACAAAATGAAGGCTATAACAACCCTTAATTATAATAATAACTTAAATTCCATAAAACAAACTCTTAATAAATGGAATACATTGTTTTTCACTATAGCATTGAGACTGCCCTTAATTAAAATGATTATCCTTAATAAAATTCTATATATAATACAATCTATAGCCATCCCATTCCCAAAAAATATAACATAATATATTTCTTTGTTTCTGAGATTTTTATGGTTTCTTAATAAGCCTAGATTGGCTTTAAACAATCACTTTAGGGACTGGAAATTGTATAGTATTGGTTTTCCAGATTTAGAATTATATTCCTTATCCTCAATGGCTAAGACAATGACTTCTTGGTTAAATAATTATAATGCCAAATGGAAAGATATTCAGGGAGGTATTTGGTGTAAAGCTAATAATTTAATAAAATCATATCATACTAAATTAGCTACTAATAAATTTCATTGGTTAGTAAAAGACTATTTTATAGAAAATAAAAACAAACCAGCTAACTCTTATTGCATTAATATGATAATAACCTCCAAAAAATAACCTTCAAAATTTTCATTTTCAGGAACTCTGAATATAAAGTATAGATTTTCTTTGCATTTCCAATTGCCTACACTCACAAATAGTATTAATACATTTAATTTAACAACAATGACTACATTTAATGGCTTTTAGAATTTTGATGTCTGCAAGGAGGTGAATTCAGGTAGCAGGTCCCAGGCTAGAGAAGGCTCTCTCACCTACGGCAGTTTTAAATGTAGGGCATACAACAGAGAAACTGTTGCCCTGGATATGTCTGACTATATCTGGGTTGTTTCATAAATAAATGTAGTTTCACTCTCAAAGGGGACAGTGAGTATGTTTTAGCACAATGTAAATTCCAGTACTTAGAAGAAAAGTGGCCCTGTGAGGCACTGGAAGACATTTTCAATTTTTTAGCAAAATGCAAAGGTATATCTGGGGATCTGCTAATAGAATGGAACTGTAAATTTTAATTGTAATTGTCTGTATTCTGAGAGTATTTTGAACTGAATGCATACTGAGAAAAGGAAGGCAATATTCAAGTTTGGGTATTAACATATTTTAGCAATGTCCTAGCAAGCAGCAAGTGAAAGGATGTGACTGGCCTTGTAACTTACTTTTAATTGATTAAGGACAATTCATTAGTTACATAATGTGTGTGTGTGTATGTGTGTGTGTGTGTGTGTGTTGGGGCAATTAAAACTGCTACTTGAATAAGGTATTACACTCCCATTAAGATCTGTTAAGAGAATAAGAGGAATAGTGGGAAATTTCTTGTTTGAGACAAAGACCATGATATTAATTACTAGTTTGATGGTGGACCAGGTACAAAACTGAGTGAAATTGCCTTGTAACGTGATTTTCAGGTCAGACTGGCTAGTACTGGATTGTATGAGCAGCGTATTATCTACATACATTATTAATTTAAGATTTGGTAATTACATGGGAGATAATTAACAAAGAGACAAGAGGACCTAGCAAAGACCATTGTGGTACACCTGCATTAAGTCTACCAGCAGAAAAGTATGAGAAATTGCTATGGACTTGGATGGTTCTGTCTTTTAGAAAGTTGTGAAACCAGCAGATATCTCTAAAGTTGAGTCTTTTCAATTAGTTGAGAAGGTGGGTATCGATGCCTATTTCAAAAGCTCTTGTCAGATCAACTGAGACCTGCAGTAAAAAGTCCTTCATTTAGGTTGCAATAAATGATATTAGTCACCATTACCAGGGCAGTAAAGGTACTGAATGCATTGCAGAAGCTATGCTATGCATCACATAACAGGCAATAGCTGTTAATGTGCTTAAGTAGTTGCTTGTATAAACATTTTACAAACATTTTGCTAATAAGGCACTGGGTACAAATAGATATATAATCCTTTAACTCGTTAGGAAAATTGACTTTAGGTAGATGAATTCTAACAGTTTGCTTGAATGCCATTGGAACATTGCCTGAGGCGAGAGAGATTAAAGATACAAGTAAGGGAATTGGCTATTTTTTCAGCTGAAAGTCTTAAAAGGGTGGGATGATGATTGCTGGATTTAGACCCTATATTGCTGAATATGAGAAGTAGGGACTTGATCAGGTTTACTGAAATTTTAGAGAAGTAAAAGGTTGCTGCATAAGAGGCTAGAAATTATAGGTCAGGGTGTAAAGGTTCTTGGTCTTCATTGGTGTGGAGTAAATTCAGTAATGTTGGAAAGAGTGGACTGGAAATAGTGAGCATAATTATTAGCAAATATGGAGTTATTTAATGTTATCAGTTCATTCTTGGTAGCTGAAGAGTTGTCTTTGTTAAGCTTTTATTTCTAAAACTGATTGGGTCTACATCAGTTTGCATCATGTTTCTGTCTAGGGTACAGAGCTTTTGCAGTATTTGTTACAATTTTTGCTTCTTAAACTCAGAAAAGTTTGGTGTAGCTCTATATTGTCAGGTTTCCTTTTTCAGTTCTTCCAAGCTGAATCTTTGGCTTTAATTTTGTTTTCAATATCCACTGAAAGACACAGGTAACACTGTTATCTAAGCCTTCTTTCATAAGGGTATATAGTGTATCCTGAACTGTGGTCAGTTTTGTGTTGAAAAATTATAAAGCAGAGGTGAATTCAGATGTGGAATAGAGAGGAGTCTAGTTTATAGCACAGAGTAGGGTGTTGAGATTAGGTAGCTTATTATTAAGTAAGATCCTCCAATAATTCAAGGAAGTTTTTTATATGTTCTGAATGACCAAATGGATTTAGTAGGTGAGTGGTCACTCAGAGCACTGAGGAGCATTTTACAGTGAAGGCACTTGTTTTGTCTGACCCACTAATAGCCAACAAGAAGGGAAAGGGCTAACAGGAGTCCATGACAATACATAATGTAACACTGTCTTTTCCATTCTAATAGGAGGACCTGTACGGTTGGGTAAAAGAAACACCCAAGCCTAAATTTTGCCAGTATGATAAATTCATTGTATTCTACTCAGTTAAAAAGTAGGAACTTCACAAAAAAGAAGAAGAAGATGGTATATTTTATTATATACAAAGGCTATGTCTGGAAGTGATCTGAAAGTGCAGTCTATATCTGCAACCTAGGTTATGAGTTAAAAGAACTGTAAATGCAGACTGCCACCTAGGCTAAGCATTAAAATGCCTAGATTAGAGAAGACCTACAGCCAGGTCTATATTAGAACAACGAAGTTTCAAAACTTCAAATGTTCTAATATCGAACTCTATTCAGTGAAAGCTGAAAATATCGAAGCAACAGAAAACCAAATTTTTTCCTAGGGAAAAGAATCTGGTTGCCCGTTTCTGTTGCTTCAGTATTTTCGGCACTGTGTTGGAAAGTTAAGGGCCAGGTTCATGTAAGTGTGTGACTGAATGCGGGTTAGGGTGGTTAGGGTTAGGGTGCGGGTTAGATATGTGTGCGATTGTGTGGACGTGAGGGTTAAGGTGGGTTAGGTGAGTTAGGGTTAGGGCATGGGTTAGGTATGTGTGCAAACTGTGTGGACGTGAAGGTTAGGGCAGGGTAGGTGAGTTAGGGGCATGGGTGAGGTGAGTGTGCGATAGTGATGGATCTTAGGGTTAGGGTTTGGGTTAAGGTAAGTGGATAGTTAGTGGTGTGCGTATAGTTTAGTGTAGGGTTAGGTGTAAGATTTTAGCTGTATGTGTGTGGATTGCTGTTTGTTTGGTGTACTTGTGCTGTGTGTATGTGTTTTGGAACAGCAAATTTTTCTTTCCTAGGAAAAAATTTGCTGTTCTGTATGTTCGATGTTTTCAGCTTTCGCTGAATAGGGTTCGATATTAGAACATTCAAAGTTTTTAAACTTTGATGTTCTAATATAGACCCCCTACAGCCTACCTGCCACCTAGGCTGTAAGCAGAGGTTATATTACACAACATAACTTGCACAGCCTACCTGCCTCATAGGCTGTGTGCATAGGTTAAGTACCACCGACTACATGGCACCTAGGCTGTGTGCAAAGTAGCACAGACCACTTGCCACACAGGCTGTATGCATAGGTTAGGTAACATAGTCTACACACCACCTAGGCTATCTGCACAGCTTAAGTAGCACAGCCTATTGCTACCTAGGGTATGTGCACAAGTTAAGTAGCATAGCTTACTTGCCACCTAGCTTGTGTGCATAGGTTAAGTAACACATCCAACCTACCTCCTAGGCTGTGTGAATAAATTAAGTAACTCAACCTACATGCCACTTAGTCTGTAAGCATAGGTTAAGTTACACAGCTTACTTGCCATCGAGGCTGTAAGCATGGGTTAAGTTGCACAGCCTACCTGCCAGCAAGGCTGTGTGGATAGGTTAAGTAGCACAGACTACATGCCACCCAGGCTTTGTGCATAGGTTAAGTAGCACAATCTAACTGTCACCTAGGCTGTGTGCATAGGTTAAGCTTACCTACCATTGAGGCTGTAAGCATAAATTAAGTTGCACAGCCTACCTGTCACATAGGCAGTGCGCATAGGTTAAATAGCACAGACTACATGCTACCTTGGCTGTGTGCATAGGTTAAGTAACACAGTCTACCAACCACCTATGCTGTATGCACAGCTTAAGTAGCATGGCCTACCTGCTACCTAGGGTATGTGCACAGGTTAAGTAGCACTGCTTCTTTACCACCTTGGCTGTGTGCATAGGTTAAGGTGCACAATATGCCTACCACCTAGGCTGTGTGCACAGTTTAAATAGCACAATATGTCTGCCACCTAGGCTGTGTGCATAGATTAAGTAGTACAACCTACTGCCACATTGGCTGTGTGCATAGGCTACATAGCATAGCATACCTGCCACCTAGGATGTGTATATAGGTTAAGTAGTACAGCAGACCTGCCACTCAGGACATGTGCATAGGTCACCTAGGACATCCTACCTGCCACCTAGGCTATGGGCATAGGCTACATAGCACAGCGCACCTGCCACCTAGGCTGTGTGCTTGGGTTAAGTAGCACAACCTACCTGCACCCTAGGCTGTGTGTATATGTTTGTTCACAGACTTAATCAGCTAAAAGTTGAACATCATAGCCTCACTTTTAGCAAAGTACAACAATAAATTGAACTCTGTAAAATGAATATGAAAATACACCTTAAACAAAACTACAAGCAGACTGTTGTCATGTAAAATGTGACTGAATTTAATCAACAATGCAGACTGCTACCATAATATGTGAATGACCTTAGTCAACAATACCTAAAGGCTGCCTACACAATCAGCAGTAACTAAGGATTATCACAGAACTCATTTCATTTTACTCAATTGGAATGAGGGTGCAAGCATAGCAAAACAGCATAAAGCAGAAGGATTGCTTTGAGTTAGGCTATTTCAATCCAATCACTTCAGTGAACCAACCAGTTGCTTTCCAAACAAACTCTGCAAATCAATTTTGCAAACAAAACTAACACAGAAAGTACAATTAACAATGTCAGAATACAAATATCTCTCTAAGATTCTGTTTATGCAATGACTTAGACTTCCCCTTAGCTTTCTACTACATAAAATTGTAAGATAGACAGAATAAAAATATTAGAGTATAGGACAAGATGGCAGGATCAGGGAGGGTAAAGAAGAACAGAGAATTCACGGGAAGTATAGTATAGTATATTTCTCAGAACTTGAGTGTTTTTTCATTTCGCTATTTCTCACTTTCATGAACTGTCACTGCTAAGTGCACCTGTACCTTTAACTTAGATTACTTCATCTTGTCCTCACTTTCGGTG
Organism: Protopterus annectens; assembly: GCF_019279795.1. Classification (NCBI taxonomy): domain Eukaryota; kingdom Metazoa; phylum Chordata; order Ceratodontiformes; family Protopteridae; genus Protopterus; species Protopterus annectens. The sequence continues at coordinate 798,728,189 of NC_056734.1, forward strand.
ATGAATATTCCTTATTTTTCACCTTACTGTGTAAAGCACCACTTGTACTCCTTTTATAACTTATTTATTATTTATTATTTATTTATTTGTTTATATTTATTGACCGAGAGCATCCGACTGGACGTAGGTCCATTTTCAGCGGAGGCCCGGGGAGAAAAGCTCCACAGTTAAAATATACAGACAGTAGTTACATTGGATTTACATAGCGATTAACAATTTGATTAACATAGCAATTAATTACAAACATAGTTACAGATGAAGAACGTAGTACATCAGTAGACAACTAGAATCTTTACCTGCGAAGTACATAACAGACATTAACAATTGTTACAATTAGAAGTTCCTGCTGTATAATAAGTAGTAGGCTTATGAGCATCCGAGCTTGCTATAATCAAGGCAGTTAGTGGGGGGAAAGAAAGGTAGTGGTTGGATGGGGTGGGTGATATTAGAGTGGGAGTTGCAAAGGCATAGCCAGCATGTTTTTAGGTGCACTTTTAGTAAAGTTTTGAAGTGGGTGCATGATGGTATGGAGGTAATTGTGGGTGGGAGGGAGTTCCATAATTTGGCTATGGCGCAAGAGAATAGTGCTTCACCTGCAGAGTTATTGGCTTTAGTGATCTGCAAGTGATTTTTGTTGCTGGATCTTAGTGGTCTGGTGGTGCGATAGGTTTGGAGTAGATTCTGGAGGGATGGGACATTTAGTGGATGGTTTACTAGTTTGTGGGTGAGTGTGAGTTGATACCATTGAAGGAGGTGAGGGAGTTCAAGCCAGCCCATTTCAGCAAGTGAGAGACAGTGGTGACTATGGTAGGATGCCCATGTGGCGAATTTGGCAATTTTGTTGTTGCAGGTCTTTAACTTGTTTAGATCGCATTGCCTTAGGTTGGTGTATATTGGAGAGGCATAAAGTAGGGTGGAGATAAGGTGGGAATTTGCTACTGAAATCTTTGCTGGTTTGGTGAGAAGTTGCTTATTTCTGTATAATGCTCCTAGTTTTTTGTGGACTTTTTTATGGTCATGGATATGTTAATGTCAAATTTTAGTTTATTGTCTATTTCCACTCCTAGCAATTTGGTGTGTTCTGTTGGGTGTATAGGAGTGTTGTCTTTTACTGTGATGTTAAAGTGAGAGTTGTTTTGAGTATGTTTGGTGGGTTGGAAGATGAGTAGTTTAGTTTTCTTTGGGTTGAGTATTAATTGGGAATTGGATAACCAAGTTTCAACAGAGGAAAAGGCTTCCTGTATGACTTTTTGCAGTTTGGGTAGGGACTGGGCTGAGCAGATGATGGTTGAGTCATCTGCATATTGTATGAGTGCACCATGTTTGGTGGCAGAGGCTAGATTATTGGTGAAGACAAAGAAGAGTAGGGGTCCAAGGATGGATCCTTGGGGAACCCCTATAGAGACAGGTAGTTGGGGAGATATGTCATTCTGCCATACAATGGATTGTTGGCGGTCAGACAAGTAACTCTGAAACCAGTTGATGACTGATTGAGAGAAGGGTAGGTTATTGAGGGCAGAGATGAGTTGTTTGTGTGGGACCATGTCAAATCCTTTAGATTGGTCTAGGAATGTAGCAGAGGAGAGATAGCCATTGTTTTTATGCTGAAGGACAGTGTTATTAAAGGACAGTAAGGCAGTGGTGGTGCTATGGTTTGGTCGGAAACCATGCTGAGTATTGGAAAGGAGGTTGTTAGTAAGGAGGTAGTCTGAGTCCTGAGAGTGAATGCATCTCTCTAGTATTTTGGAGAGTGGAGACAGGGAGAATAGCTATGGGGCAGCAATTGGTTAGTTCTGTGGAGGGGGCGCCTTTGTGGAGGGGAATTATATGTGATACTTTCTATAGTGTGGGAATGTAACTTTCTGACAAAGATCGGTTAATCAAGATGGATACTGTGTAGGCCAGAGCATCAGGTGCGATTTGTAGGTATTCACTTGGGATGTTGTCTGCTGCTAATTTGGTGGGCTTAAGTTTAGTTAAGAGTTTTTTATGTTGGAGGTAGATACAGGTGAAAAAGAGAAGGCAGTGGGGAGATTACTAGTTGAAGGTGTGGGTTGGAGGGGACGGGGGTTGTGTTGTTTAGCTAGTGATAATATGGTTTATGTGAAGTGTATATTGAATGAGGTAGCAATATTTTCAGAGGAGTGAGGGATGTTAGGAGGAGGGGTACTGACTTTACCTGGGTGGAGGATGGAGTTTATGTAGGAACAGAATTGTTTGGGGCTGTGTTGGGAGGAGTGTAGGGCAGACTGGTAGTATTGGAATTTGTCCTGTTTTATTAGCTTTTTGACTCTACTGCATAGTTCTAGGAATTTCTGTCCAGTTGAGGGGGTTTTGGTTTTATTCCAGCGCTCCCAGGCTTTATCCTTGTTTTTCATTTCTGACTTAGTGGTTTTCTGTAGCCATTGGGACGGTTGTGCTTTGGTTCTGGAAAGTCTTATGGGGGCATGGTAATTAAGGATGCTCAGGAAGGTAGTATTAAAAAATTCAATGGCATCATCAAGACTGAGGCACTTTAGAGGATACCAGTTACATTCTTTGAGGGATGAGATGAATGTGAGTGGGTTAAAGTTTAGTTTTTTTTACGTATCTGATGGCAGATGACAGGTTTAGCTTGGTACAGATATTTTTTGAGTAGGAATGTTGGGGAGTTGTTATATATGACTGGGGGCTCTTACTGACTGGTATCCAGTCCAGGGTAGTGTGCTTGCTGGAGTTTTTATTTATCCTGGTTGGCGATTGGACTAGTTGGGTGAAGCTATGAAGGTTTACATGATGGGTTGGATGGTTACCAGAAAAGGATTGCCAGTCAATATTGAAATCACCTAAAATTATAGTTTCTTGGGGGAGATTGTGTGTAGACCAGCTGAGGAGGTTTTCTAGTGGGGGGATGTTTTGGCCAGGTGGGAAGTAGCATCCAATTATGTTGATGGTTTTGTTTTGGTTTATTCTGAGGTTGGTATATATTATTTCATTGCCTATTTGTGGAGCTGATAATTTTAAGATCTGGATGTTTACATGCTGTTTAAATATTATAGCTACACCGTCTCATTTCTTGTTTAGCCGGTCTACTCTTAGTATGCCGTAACCGGTAGGGGGGATTTGCTCACTGGTAATGTGAGGTTTTAGCCAGGTTTCTGTCAGGATGACTATATCTGGGGAGCACAAGTCTATGGTGGCATGGAGTTCATGGGCTTTGTTGGATATACTTCTAATATTTAGGCTTAGTAGAAGGAAGTCACTTGGCTTTCTATTGACTGTGATATGGGAGATGTTGTGGTTTCTAGTCTGATTATGAGGATTGGGGTTGGAGATGGTAGGGACAGGGTTGGCATGGATGTCTCCACTTAGGGCTAGTTTTGATATGCATGAGGTTATTAATTTTCTCAGTTTTTGAATGTGTTTGTTTATTAGGGAAACGTTATGATTGTGATCTGTGGGTAATAGGTATGGTGGGAGGGTTACTATGTTAAGTTCTAGGGATGCTATATGAGTAATATAGTTGGTAGAATATGCAGGGGGTGCACTGGGATGGTTCTTGAGTTGGTGGGAGGAGAGTTGAGTAAGGGTGAGACGTGTGTTGGTGTGAGTAGTAGTACAGTGGTAGTGGTTAAGTGGGGGAATGATGGAGTTTTAGTAAGATGTAAGATATGCAAAGAGAGTGCATGCAGTGAGCATATGTAAGGTATGCTTGCACATGTTAGCTGAGGAGGAGTGATAGCAGTGGGAAGATGGAGGAGGTAGTGTTGGGTTTAGCGCCGTGGTTGGCTATTGGAAAGATGGGAGGGGTTTGCGAGTGTAATAAAGGTAGGAGCACTGGGGGCGGGAGGGAATAGGGAGCAGGGTGGGGAGCGAAGCAGGTGGGGACTCTGTTAGTTGCTCTTATGAGGGGGCTAGAAACAATCAGGTAACAGAGCAAACTGATAAATGATCATATGATAGTGAATGTGAAGACAGGTAGGTACCCTTTATTTCCACAAACTAACAGTTAGCTGTGCCCCAATTTAGGCAGCTTTAATAAGTTCTATGGCAGAACCGAGCATGAGGTGCTCAAAGGGTGGTTGTAGTTTTAAAAATGGTGCCTGCCACAGGTAATATTTATTAACTTTGGGATTGGATTAAGGTAATAAACAGGGAAGGGGGAGGGGGAGAACAAGGGTGTGAGCAGGCAGTTCTTTTGTACTGCTGCTAATGAGTCAAAGCAAAGACAAGTTTGTGCTTAAGAAACAATCAGAATTGACCAAGGACTGCTCTGAAACTATAAGTCATTTCTTAACCATTTCTCAGGTGGAAAAACAGGATAAGCTTGTATCAGTAGGCTACTGTGGTCTCAGTTTTAATTAACAAACACACAGTATTTATCAGTTATGGATACTATTTGCTAACAGAAAGAAATAAGAGAGAAAATGGAGGATGAGTACGTGTGTGTGTGTGTGTGTGTGTGTGTGTGTGTGTGTGTGTGTGTGTGTGTGTGTGTGTGTGTGGGGGGGTGCTTACAACCCAAAGCAGATTGCTCTCCAGGGGAAAATGAATATTGGCTCAAACAGGTAGACACATACTCAAAGGTAACTTTAGCTGTTTGCAGACAGTTCAGACCCAGACTGCGCTTTTCTTATAAGAATGATAAAGATGGTACCGCAGTTGAATACTTAAGCGTGGTATTAGGTTCAAAGTTAACTGTAGCTGTTTGCAGACAGTTCAGACCCAGACTGCGCTTTTCTTATAAGAATGATAAAGGTGGTACCGCAGTTGAATACTTAAGAGTGGTGTTAGGTTCAAAGTTAACTTTAGCTGTTTGCAGACAGTTCAGACCCAGACTGCGCTTTTCTTATAAGAATGATACAGGTGGTACCGCAGTTGAATACTTAAGAGTGGTGTTAGGTTCAAAGTTAACTTTAGCTGTTTGCAGACAGTTCAGACCCAGACTGCGCTTTTCTTATAAGAATGATAAAGGTGGTACCGCAGTTGAATACTTGCGTGGTGTTAGGTTCAAAGTTAACTTTAGCTGTTTGCAGACAGTTCAGACCCGGACTGCACTTTTCTTATAAGAATGATAAAGGTGGTACCGCAGTTGAATACGTAAGAGTGGTGTTAGATTCAAAGTTAACTGTAGCTGTTTGCAGACAGTTCAGACCCAGACTGCACTTTTCTTATAAGAATGATACAGGTGGTACCGCAGTTGAATACTTAAGAGTGGTGTTAGGTTCAAAGTTAACTGTAGCTGTTTGCAGATAGTTGAGACCCGGACTTCACTTTTCTTATAAGAATGATAAAGGTGGTACCGCAGTTGAATACTTAAGAGTGGTGTTAGGTTCAAAGTTAACTTTAGCTGTTTGCAGACAGTTCAGACCTAGACTGCGCTTTTCTTATAAGAATGATAAAGGTGGTACCGCAGTTGAATACGTAAGAGTGGTGTTAGGTTCAAAGTTAACTTTAGCTGTTTGCAGACAGTTCAGACCCAGACTGCGCTTTTCTTATAAGCATGATACAGGTGGTACCGCAGTTGAATACTTAAGAGTGGTGTTAGGTTCAAAGTTAACTGTAGCTGTTTGCAGACAGTTCAGACCCGGACTGCACTTTTCTTATAAGAATGATAAAGGTGGTACCGCAGTTGAATATGTAAGAGTGATGTTAGGTTCAAAGTTAACTGTAGCTGTTTGCAGACAGTTGAGACCCGGACTGCACTTATCTTATAAGAATGTTAAAGCTGGTACTGCAGACGAATACTTACTTACCTTTGATGAGGTTGTACTACTCTCTACCTTTTTTACATTTATCTGGTATAGCTCCATACTATGGTCCTATTTCTACAGCTTCACTAGTCCCATGTGCCCTTTCTCTCTTTAACAGCTTGGTAAAAGTTGCAGTCTTGTATATCAAAACCCTGCATTTCAAATGATCAATATCAAAAGGCAGACAGTCAGAAACACAAATATTTTAAAACTAAAAGGAAAAAAGAAAGTGAATTCTGTAGAACTGCAGGCTCTGCTGTGTCTCTTTAACCTCCTTAATATCCTTCTGCACCTCTCACATCCCTTTAAAATAAACAGACTACAAAATTCCACACAGTAATTTAAAAATATATATAGCCCTTCCTTAAGACTACATGATCTCATCATATTAGACCCTGCCAGGCATAAGATTTTCAAACTCAGTTATATGAATCATAACCATTACAACCCATGGCCATGCAAACGTAATCATATAATCAAGTCCCATATTATCTTAATATTTCTTCTCTCCTGAAGTTTCTCCATTCTTCTGCGGACTCCACCACCTTTAACACCCCTAAAGCTCCATTAGCCATAGAGCAATCCAATATACTAAGCATATCTTCTAACTCTCTTACATGTTTTTTCTAGTTTGTCCTGTATGTGTCATGCTTCCCATTTCTTGAATGCATCAGTTTTTCTCATTTTCTTTCACGTTATGGATCTTACCAACCTTAGTTCGCATTTTCCAATTGTTATTATATCTAGTTCTATCTGCCACCTGGGCTCTGTGCACAGATTAAGTAGGTTTCTAGTGTTTGTTCAGTGTCATTTTTGATCAAAAATAAGATGAAGAACCACTTTCCAACTCATTTTGTTATTTTCTCAGAAAAATAAACAAAAAAAAAAATAGGAATAGACTACAATTCAGTTTCCACTGTGAAAAAATGAAAATGTGCATCATTTTCATAATTTTGATTATTCTTATTTTTTTTATTTTTTACCTATAGACATTAAAAAGAACTTTCATGAAATGGGATACAATTATACCCACGGTAATGAGACTGTGATTCACTTATTGGATGCATAAGACTATTCTTCGGTTAAATGCAGTCATTATACAACTAAAAAATAACAGTAGGTAGTGCGCAGTATTAAGCATACCCAGCAGAGGTTTAAGTTTATGAAAAAGTTTGTGCACATTAGGAGGGGTGCAGATCAGCAGATCAGTTTATTCAAAACAAGTAACATCTCTTTACTGAGTAGTTTCACTTCTTTAGATCAGAAATAACACTAGACCAATTCCATCAGGATATTGTTCCAGTGTGTGAACCTTTCTATGTTTTCACTACATGCGTCAGTATAACATAGTCTGCTTACAATTTTCTGCTGCCTGCAACAAAGGATGAAAGCTCTTGCTGTGGGAAATATTCCCAATGAGTTGCAATCACCAGTTTAATTTCAAGAACAAGAGAGAGACAAAACATATATACATCATTACCATGTTAAAGCAATGAAAATCATTTAGGCATTGTATTTAAATGACAAATATAATGTTCTGTATTTAAATATTTCTCTTAATCTTTGAGTCATTTGTTACATAGGTATATAACTCTCAAATGTGTAGATTTTTACCACAAATGTTTGGTCTTTTCCTCATAAAATTTTGTTTTTTCTGGCAAAACGTTGAAATGTCATTGAGGATTAAAGTCAGAAAATAATGAAAGATAATTGAGTTTCAGACTTCCTACTCTTCAGAAAAATCATGATAATGCAAAACCTGTTATTCTATAAACTTTCTAAGTTTGCAAGAGCAATAAGTAAAAAATATCCATATTTTGAGCCTTTATCGCCCCATTATTTATGACTTTGTCCAAATTTCTTGCTCTAAGAGGTTGAGAGGTATGCATAAGTAACATTAATTCTTGGTTCTTAGCCTTTACCACTTGTAAACTGTAAAAAACATTCTATAACATTTTTTATTTTGATACTTTTAGCAAGCATGCAACTGCAGACAGAGATTAAATGTTCATCCTCTCTATCTCTGTGCACTGGTTTTGATGGTTAAAGCAAAGCTTGCAAACACATACAAAATGCAATGTGTTTATAAAGTGATGCGTCTCAAGAGATACCATCTGATGTGCACTTTGGACAGTGTGCTGACTAAAAGTGAAACTTCTCTTGCTTCTTCTTGATCTATAAATCTAAGGAAGTTCATCTTTTTCTTAATGTGAAAGGGGACAGTGTAGGCAAATATATCCTGTATTTACAGATACATTCACAAACTTTGTTTCAATAAAAAGGCAGTGGTTTCAGTTAAAAAAAACACTTTTAGTACTGTTTGCATTTTATTATAGATTGCAGTACTGTTATTACCTAGACATTTACCATTTTATTACTGTTTTCTAAATAGAGTGAGATGATTTACAAGAACTTGTCTAAACAAATGGAAATATTCTCGTAATCAACATGACAGTAAACCATTAGCTTCTCTCAATATATTTATTCACTTTTGAATGAGACACGTTTTCTCTGTTTAATAGTTTATTCAACTGTACCACAATATATATTATGACAGTTGCCAAATCTGATTTCTAAAGCATAGATGAGAAGCATGTTATATGCATCGTAGGATCATCACTTCTGGTAAGTAGCTCTTCTGAAAAACATGAACAAAACCTACAGCTTCTATTAAAAATAGTTGTGGCAGAGAAATCAATGTGCAGATGGATAAAAACAAAGGAAATACTTGTAGCAATATACAGCCAAAAGAAACTATTCTCATGCTGTAGGTCTTGTTCCGGTGAGCATATCTTTTCTCTATACATTTAGATGAAAGCTCATCCCAAGCCAATTATGTTTAGGCTACCTATAAGACATGCAAAGTCTAGAACCATGAGTTCTGAAACTAGCACAAATAAACCATGTTCAAAAAATTCAGAACTACAGTAAAAACTAAATATTCCTTTGTCTGAAGAAGTTAGAAGAAGTGTTTCCTAACAAAAAGTGCTTTACACTTTGTGACTTGGATTCTGTGCAACCAGATCATTTTTAACTTTTTATTGCTTGGCAGTTACTGGAGTGTGCACCAGACTACTGATTGCTATAAGCTTGTTTTACTTACCTATTAAACTTTGCTGAACTTTGCAGTGTACGCCCGTCTTGTCTTCCTACAAAACCATTAAAATATATTTTGGAATGCTTTACCCCCCCCCCCCCCCCAGCACACACAGCACATGAAGCTCTACCCCTGCACCTTTACAAGTTGCACAACTATGTGTTTAATGTACCTCATATTAGCAGAAATCCTTCATGATACAACAATCTTGGATGTAGTTGACCTTACCCAAAATTATACCTACAGTTTTGCTATTCCACAGATCACACCTGTGGTCCATGGTATTTCAACTAAAACCTTTTCACTTAATAAAAGCAGTTTGTTCAAACAAACCAATAAGTATTGCATGTGGTGTGCCATTACAGTGTAATATGTATTACTGTTACAGTGTAATACAGCATGCAATAACTTAGGCTTGCATCTGGCTTTCACTCACAAAATTAATCCCCAACAAGATGCTGCCTTTATGAAACTAAAAAGTCATCATGTCAACTATAAACCAATGGTTCAAATAGTGAACATTTTTACATATTTTGTCTCACATATTATGGTGGTCTGCTTGCTCAGTTAATGACCTTTTCCATGTAACAATTACCCACTGCAATGTGGCAATTTTCTGGATGGACAGTAATGAATCTCATATGTTTGTTCTAAATGCCAAATAGCTGTGAGATCTGTCTTGCCTAACAGTGGTTATGGAAAGGGAATAAGCCATGATAGCCATAGGAAAGGGTAATGTGGTAAGGTAAGTCATTCTAAGAAGTCAGATAGAGGGCCTGGCTGACCAGAGTATGAGCAGTCAGTATGAACGTTATATGTTGGCACAAATATTTGGAAATAAGTTGGGTGAGTCAGTCTATTGTCAAGAGAGGTTCCTGATCAAGCTGCTTTGTGAGAATTGATTTTTGTACACAGAATATGCAGTGCAAGATAGAGAGAAGAGTTGGTCAGAGAAAAATTAACTGAGGACAGTTTAAATCATTAATTTATTCCTTCATTCCAAGACAGAATATATGTGTGTGTGAATGAGAGGGAGGTGGGTGGGTGAGTTTAAATACTTGGGGTCAACAGTTCAGAGTAATGGCGAGTGTGGAAGAGAGGTGAAGAAGAGAGTACAGGCAGGATGGAGTGGGTGGAGAAGAGTGTCAGGAGTGATTTGCGACAGACGAGTACCAGTAAGAGTGAAAGGGAAAGTCTACAAGACGGTGGTGAGACCAGCTATGTTATATGGGTTGGAGGCAGTGGCATTGACAAAAAGGCAGGAGTCAGAGCTGGACGTGGCAGAGTTAAAGATGTTAAGATTTGCACTGGGTGTGACAAGGGTGGACAGGATTAGGAGTAAGTATATTAGAGGGTCAGCACATGTTGGAAGGTTTGGAGACAAAGACAGAGAAGCAAGATAACATTGGTTTGGACATGTGCTAAGGAGGGCTGCAGAGTATATTGGGAAAAAGATGCTAAGGATGAAGCTGCCAGGTAACAGGAAAAGAGGAAGGCCTAAGATAAGGTTTATGGATGTGGTGAGAGATGACATGCAGGTGATTGGTGTGACAGAGCAAGATGCAGAGGACAGGAAGAAATGGAAGCAGATGGTCCACTGTGGCAACCCCTAATGGGAGCAGCCAAAAGAAGAAGAAGAATTTATTCCTTCATTCTCTAACATAAACTTTATCCTTTTCAAAGTTTGGGAAGAGCTGTACTGTATCCTGGCAAACAACAGGCATAATTCTGTGTGGCACATCAGTCCACAGAAAGATGGTCACTCCCCACTACACAAACTTGCACACACACACATACACAGACACACACACACACACACACACACAGACACACACAGACACACACACACACACACACACACACACACACACACACACACACACACACACACGCACATGCACACCTACTTTTTCATTGTACATGTAGCTAAAGGTAAGCAACAGTTATGCCTAGTTACCTAATGGCATTTCATTTCATTGAGATGAGGGAAGAAACAGACCACTGGAATCCACCTAGAGATAAGGATCCTAGAATGACAGGTAATTACTAGGCATACTGTCAGGCGTACCACGGAGGAGCCTAACCCAGTTTCCCAATAGCCAAAATGCACTGTCTGGTTAAGTGACTTGCTGAAGGTCACACAGCAGACAAATGAAGGCTCAAGGCTACTTTTTCAATTAGAAGAGTAGTGTGTTTATTTTTTTGTGTGTTTTGAATGTGCAGTGGAAATTTAAGAGATTGTTCTTGCTAAATGCCAAAGTATTTGAAGGATGTGGTAGTTTCTATGCTGGTATTGTTAACATCTTTAATATTAAGGAAGGTCATCTTGGAGCTGAGTTTGTATAATAGAGTGGGATTTGTTTGACCTGTAGATGATCATGCCATTTCTATAATGAATTACAGGTATCTGTGGATGATCAGTTGGGAATTTGTTTATAAATACTGAAAAGAGCAGAGGGGCTAAAGTGGAACTCCTCTCATAAGAGGAACTGTTTTAGAGGTGGTACTGCTTACTTTTACCTCAAAGGATTTATTGGTGAGGAAATCTAAAAACCAAGGTTCTGCATTGTTACTAATGTTTATTTCAGTTAATTTGTCAAATAGTAAGTCATGATAAATTAAATTAAAGGCTTTTGTGAGGTCAATAAAGACCATTGGATAGGATGTCATCTGTAAGGGCAAACAGATCTGTTATGGTGCTGACTCTAGACCAGAATCCATATTGATGCCTGAACAAAAGATGGCATTGATATAAATAAGCATAAAATACAACAAAATACAATTTTACCAGGGTTACTAAAGGCTACAACAAAACAAAAAGAACAAAAATGTATTAAAAAGTAAAACTGCAAAATCAAGAATTAAGTCAGATGTGCAGTTTAATAATGTCTGGCAAAATGTGCAGAACAGGACATGATCAAAAACAAACAAAACAAATATATCTATAGAGATATAGAAAAAAATTGTGGCACCCTGTGTGGCAGTGGCTGCATTTTTTTGTCAGGGAAAAGTGCTTAATTTTTCTTCTTTTTCACTGAAATATACAAGAAAAGCTGGTTCTGGGCTCTTAAGTGAAAATACAGGAGTTTACAGTAGACAGAAATTGCTGGAAATCAAGCATACTTCATCACCTTGCTGCTGGACTGCTGCTGTATTGTCTGCAGATTCTGTGGGACTACTACAGTCTCATAGCTCTGCGAGTTAAGGATCTTAACCCTGGATGCTGCTTTGTGCCTGAAACATGAGATGGGAGGTACTAGAACATTCTGAATAAGTAATAAAAGGAAGAGATGTGAGAGAACAAGAAAAAGAGGATGTATGGCTGGTAATGCTGCTAAACTAAAGGCAAGCCCTCACAGGCCTGCAATGCCCTCAGTACTGCTTGCAAATGTGTGCTCTCTTGACAACAAGATGGACTCCTTAAGGATTGAGTTCTCTTCAAAGAACAAGGTGAGAGACATTTGTTTAATTATGATTGCTGAGACATGGCTACACAGAAATATCAGTGACAATACAGTTAATTTAGAAAGTTTCACACTGTATTGTGCAGACAGAAGCCAAGCATCGTGTGGAAAGGCTAGGGGAGGAGGAGTCTGCATTTATATTAATAACAGATGGTGCAGTAACTGTGTGGTCATTATGTCACTCTGAGAATATGGAGTTTATGTGTATAAAATGTAGACCTTTTTACATTCCTAGAGAACTTAATGGACTCTGTATAACAGTAGTGCATATCCTATCTACTGCTAGCACAATTGAGGCACTCACAAAATGGTACCAGTCTACCTGTGACATGCAAGATAAACACCCTGAGTTTGCTCATGTAATAGCTGGTGATTTTAATCAGGCTAATCTAAAGTCAGCACTCCCTGTCATTACCAGCATTAATTAAATAAATTATTAAACCATTCATACTTTTCAAGCAAATCATTTATTTTTGCCAAGATATATATTGATAGGTGACATTAGGAGTTCTCATTTTTACAGTTAACAATTCATTTTTATAAACACTCTTAGCTAAATAAACAAATTCAATAAATGATAGGGTAGTTTTACTTTTCCAATTCTTTGTGATAACTTTCCTAGCTATAGACCAAAAATGAGGCATTTGCAATGTTAGGATACAATCTGTAACTGGAACACTGAATAAGATCAAATAATTAGTGATTATACATTTATCTGACCACAATGCTTGAGCAAAATTTTTGAACTCTATCCAAACAGAAGATATTATTCTACACTCTAATACCTTATGAACCCATCCATAATTAGATGTTTCCCTACATCTCCAGCAGTTAATATTTGCTGATTTATATATATTAATGCAACTTTATGAGGATTTTAAAAATCTGTATGCAAACAAGTCCACATAAAAAGTTAAAGAGGTAGAGTGTCCTGCAGATTTTAAAAATATTTTTTTATTTACGTCTGAAAAAACTTCATTATTAATTATTATAGAATAATTCCAAAATATCAAATCAGGAAGAGTAAAATCAATTCTAATAATTCTATGTATTTTAGATAAAATCTAAATAAATCTTTCACTTTTTACTGTAGCCTTCATCTTCATGCTAAATAACAAAAAGCACAAAGGTATGACACTTAGTAATATTTCTGCAAATATAAAAAAATACACATTTGTAAATCTTGTTTTTCTTCTTTCTCTCTGCAACGATTTTTGCATTGTTTTTCCTCTGTCTATAAAATTGTAAATAACTGAAATGCATTCTAATAGGACATTTTACTCACTGTCTTACTATGATATTCTCTCTGGGCCTCTGCTGAAAATGGACTATTTTTGAGCCAGTCAGACTTTCCTGGTAAACAACTATCAATAAATAAATAAATAAATAAATAAATATACAAAAGCAAGAGAGATATGTTCTTATAGCTGGATCTTCAGTTTTTTGGCAAAAAGCCCACTGAGGCCATCCTAGAAGGAAATATAAAATAGAAAATATTCTCGTATTTCACGTTTTGTATAGAGCTCTAAAATAATTAAAGTCAAAGTATCAGTTTATCTAACAGAAAATTCCCTGGGAAACCACTGGGTCCTATGCCATCCTAGAAGGAAATATAAAATTGAAAATATTCTCGTATTTCATGTTTTGTATAGAGCTCTAAAAGAATTAAAGCCAAAGTATCAGTTTATCTAACAGAAAATTCCCTGGGGAAACCACTGGGTCCTATTACTTTCTCCTTAGGCATTAGCTTGATGTCCTGCTTGATTTCATTCAGTGAAAAAGACAATTCCTTGTCCACTGTAAATATCTGATGAAAGTTAATGTTGTCCAAACATTAGAGAATATTAGACTGTATACATGCAATAGAATTTCAATAAGTGTGCATAAGGGTTGTAGTTAGTATCTTATTAACAGCAGTAAATTAATTTGAATATGCCAGCTACTGTCTCTTAAAGCCAGACTCTGCATCTCCCTTCTTCTCTCCATGAGCTTATAGGCCAGCAGTTTTGTGGTTTGTAACCCCTTCTGCCCAATGGAACTGTTTCAATTCATTCCACTTGATAACCATTGAGTTACAGTAAGAATCCCTATACTCTTACCTAAGGACTGTAATTTGAGCACATATGAGCATGTTTTTACCTCCCAGCCCATTATATAGTTTCTCTAAATGGCTCATCTTATCTGCTAGTTTTACCAGCCTATTTGAGTATGTCTTCTGTTACTTGGCCACTAGAATCTTAAAAGTCCTGTTAAAAGATCTCTCTGAAGCTCTAACCAAGACCTATTACAAATCTACAAACCCAAGTCTAAATTTGGACATAACATGTACAGCTATCACCCCACTATTGCCTGGAATAGGTTCCCACTAGAAACCAGGACCCTTACACAATGTAAACAATTTAAGACAGCCACCAAAGAGCACTTTAAAAGTCATTGGTCCTGCCACTGCAATCTCCCTCCTTAAACATCCCCTACTTCCCATACCTTAATCTACTTTCTGCCCTTAACTCACTCTTCTCACAAACTCTCTCTAATCTTCCTTAACTGCTCTTTCTACTGTCTTCTAAAACCTATTAAGCAAATTGCCTCAGAGAAACATTCTGCTATAATTATCTTGCCTTCATGCAACTACATTATGATAAAACTGGGTTTTTGTAACCACTTACCCCAAAAACTATATTCATCTTAATGACATATTTCTTTTTATACATCTTGAAAGAGCTTTGCTATGCTCCTGATTAATGACACTATATAACATTGTATTGCTACTTAAAGCCTTGTAATAATCCTGTAACATTGCTATTTAATGCTAATTTATAATGAAAATTGTATAATATGTTGGAGCTTTTCTCCCTGGGCATCCACTGAAAAAGGGCTCTTCAGCTCAGTCAGACAAACCAGGTCAATGAATGTAAAAAAGTAGCAATACTGTTCCCTAGCAAATACACATCAATTCCCTACTTAAAACCAATGCCCAACTTCTCCCCAGCCGAAATACTAAGGTCTATATTAAAACTTAACAACCATAAAAATATTTGCATAATTTCTCTGTATATTCCTCCAGGAAACAACATACCAGTATTAGAAAACATACTTGTCTGGACTTCACAAAACATAGATAATTAAACCATCATCTTAGGTGATGTAAACATTGATTGGCTAGACATTGCCCACAATAATCCCTCAAAAAACATAAACCTTTACAACTTCTCCCAACTAACTGAAGACATCACCAGACCCCACAAAAATAACATTTGGGGCTCTGGAATAGACTGGATATTAGTGTCCCACCCTAACAATATCATCCCTGCAGGCATACTACCTAACACCATTAGCAACCAGCACCCGGCATATATCCTATGCAAAACCACCCCAACCCCAGGGCAACATCAATACAAATCAACCAGATATTTGACTAAGTTCCAACCATCCATATTTAATGAAACCTTAGCTAAAGTAAATTGGGAACACCTCAAATCCCTGCCACTTAACAAGTCTGTTGAGTTCTTTAACTCACCATTCCTAGACATCCTAAATAGGCAAGCACCCACCCACCAAAAATGAATAAAACATAACCATTCAAGCTGGCTCTCAAAATCCACCAAAGAAGTCATGTCCACAAGGGATAAAATCTGGAAATCATGAAAGAAAAACAAAGACCCTACAACTGTAATACAATACAAACAACTCCGTAACCAGGTAAAACGTCTAATAACCAATGATAAAAAAACACTGCCTCCACCTACAAAACCAACATAAAAAAAAATCCCAAAAAATTCTGGTCCTCCATCAACCATCTATTACATCCAGGTTCTCAAAGCAACCCATCTCCTGACCCACACAAAACCTCTACCAAACTTGTGACCTTCTTCAATTCCTACTTCACTGACACCATAGCTAACCTAACCACTACTTTTCCTGTGGTTAACACCACCACCACCAAGACAGCTAATGACCAAACTACCCCAGAAAACAATCCTACACACAACTTTAACCTAACATCCTCCCCCATACCCATTAACACAATAAAAAAACTTTTACTTAAGCTTAAACCCTGTACTCTAGCCCCTGACAATCTACCCCCACACTTCCTGCAGCTACCTGCAAACTTTATAGCTTATCCCATCAGCATACCCATTAACAGATTAATTAAAGAGTCTCTTGTCCAAGACATCTGGAAAAAAAAACATTCATTCTCCCCTTACACAAAGGCGGCATCAACACAGACACCACAAACTTTCGACCCATAGCTCTTCTCTCACCCCTCTCTAAAATACTGGAAAAATTATCTACAGAACCATAGACTTTACTATTCTCTCAACTCTACTTGCCAAATACCAACCCAGCAGGCAACTAAGATCTGAAAATCATCTACTTCTAAAAGTAGAAAAGCCCACCTTACCGGCTGGCTGCACTACTCCTTCACCATTGTCAGACTATGGAACTCGCTTCCTCCTTCTGTAAGAAACACGGGCAACACCACCACCTTCAAACAAACACTGAAAATCATCTCAACTCTTCCTGGCTATGCACCTGCTCTATTACCTAACCTCTTTCTTCTCCTAATATTATAACTAAATTCCTATGCTTTTTACTACTAGTGACTGATGATACTTTCTCCATATTTATTATTTTTTTTCTTTCATTACTTGTTGATACTGGCACAATAATGCTGATTAATTTATCTCCATTTTTACCACTCTGAATTCATCTGGCAGCCAACTAAATTCTTGCTTTTATGTATATATTCTGTATATGTTACTCTAATCAAACCAACTAAATTTCTGACTTGTGTATATATTCTGTATATACTACTGTAACCACTATGTGTAACACTGCTTCGACTTCTGTACCAATTAATGTTTATTTTTTTTTTCTGCAACTATGTTCTTGTCGGAGCTTTTCTCCCCAGGCCTCTACTAAAAATGGGCTCTTTTAGGCCCAGTGGACCTTCCCAGTAAACAAATGCAATAAATAAATAAATACATACATACATACATACATACGTAAACAAATAAATAAATCTTTTTAATTTCATTCTTAAATTTATCCCATAAAACTTACCAAGTCTCTCCCTGCATCTCATTACACTCCCAGGAGGACTACATTAAGGCTTTAATTCTACCGTTGCAATTCATATTACTTAATAATTTAATATCAAAACACCAAGCTAATCTACTTATCTATCCTGCTAAAGTTCCAATCTCAGTCTGGATTAAATAGTGACCTGTGATGTATACAATTCACACAATTAAATCTGAGGACACTTATGTAAACATAGTCTAGTTTGCTATCAGTGTCAAGAATTGGTACCACATAGGTATAGTCCCTATAATCCTGTTGTAGTGCTTACCAGCAGTATGTAATATTATAGCCCTTCAAATAATTAGGTCCATAGAGAAATAAAAACAACTGCTGAAGTCCCCTCATCATGGAAATATTCTCTTATATCACCTATTTTAAAACAAGATAAGATCCTACAAAGTGTTCATCATACAAGCTATTTCACTGGTAGATCTGGACTATAAGATTTTCATGTCCATTTTAGCAAACAGAATTAATGTACTTATACCTAAACTAATTAACAATGATCAGACTGAGTATTGTAAATAGACAAGTACAGGATAACATAATAAGGCTGCATGCATTAATAGATTATACAAATAAAAATAAAAAAGAACTTTCTATCATTAGTCTCGATTTAGATAAGGCCTTTGACTCAGTTAATTGGTCATTCCTGTTTAAAACACTTATGGCATATAATTTCTTGAGCTAACTGCATTCATTTTTAAGTTATACAATAAGTCTTGTGCTTATGTTAAAACAAGTTATTTTCTTTCTAATTTCTTTAAATTAAAAAAGGCACAAAACAAGACTCTCCATTATCACCTTTACTTTTTGCATTAGCTATAAAACCCTTTACTAATATTATTTGATTCAATAAGAACATTAATGGTACCAAAATAAAAGCAGATTTTGAATTAAAGATTCAACTTGTTGCTGATGATATTTTGCTAACAATAGGAAATATAGAAAATTCATTAGAACACATAATTAGTTGTACTATTCAGTTTGAAGAAATCTCAAACTTAAGATTTAATCATAATAAACGAAAGGACATTATTAATTAATAAAAAATAAAAAAAAATGCAAAAAATATTCTAACTTCAAATGGAATAGCAATCAAATAAAATTCCTTGGTATAATCATGATGTCTAATAGTAAAGAAATGATACAAGCAAACTTTCAACAGGCTGTTGATAAAATTTTAAGTTTAGTCACAAACTGGAACAAATTCTTCTTTACCATGGAAGAATGATTAATACTTATTAAGATGTTAATTCTCCCTAAGATATTGTTTTTCTTATGATTTCTAGTACTATCTCCACCAAAAAAAGATGAAAATGATAAATAACATTCTACTTAAACTTTTTGGCATCCTAAGAAATGATACAAGCAAACTTTCAACAGGCTGTTGATAAAATTTTAAGTTTAGTCACAAACTGGAACAAATTCTTCTTTACCATGGAAGAATGATTAATACTTATTAAGATGTTAATTCTCCCTAAGATATTGTTTTTCTTATGATTTCTAGTACTATCTCCACCAAAAAAGATGAAAATGATAAATAACATTCTACTTAAACTTTTTGGCATCCTAAGAAACCAAGAGTCTCCTTTGATTGGCACAGTAAAGTGTGGGATAATGGTGGAATAGGATTCCCTGATATTCAATTGTATGCTACTTCAACAATTGTAAAAGTTATAGCATTGTGGATAAATTCATCTTATGATTCAAAATGGAAACAAATACATCAATAAATATTGTTAGTAAATAATAAATATATCATAAACAGTCATAAACAAATAGATCCCAAGAGTTTTATCTGGTCATTAAAATATGTTTGCTTAAATGGAATTATACCCTCTTCGCAAATTGCCTTTTTAAGTAACACCATTTCCTCTTTCCAAAAGTTCACATATTCTAACCATTGTATTAAAGACTGTTTTCTTTGTTTCTAATTGCATATACAAATGATTGCTTAGAAACTCATAGCTTCAACAAAATGCTAGTATAGAAATAACATAGTAACTTAATTTACTGACATCAATTCTTAAATTGTACTGATATATATATATATATATATATATATATGTATATACACATATATATATATATATATATATATATATATATATATATATATATATGTGTGTGTACTGTTGAAAATTTAAGGTCCAAATACAATCAAGATTCTGAGACTTAGTTAATTTTATAAATATTTAGAGGCTATGTGAATGGAGAGATAAATAAAATATTTGACCTACATAAGGAATCATTCCCCATATTATTGGAATACTTAATAAATATCAATAATAATGAAATGAAAAATAAATAATTCTTGTCACAAATTTAGAAAATCCATAAGTTAGATTTCACATATTTAGACAATTCCTATTAGAATTATGCCTCAAAAATTAATAATGAAGACTTCTCTGAAGAGAACAAGAAAATCATATTAAAATCTACAGATAAAACCCCATCTTCATTATATTGAAACATATTCACTTGGAAATTCTTACACAGAGCTTTTGTTACGCCTAATAAAATAACAATTATGTATAAATCAAATAGAATTAAATGCTGGAGATATGATTCTGAAATAATAGCTGATTGGTATATGGTATATGAATGTGATGTCATTTCCCCTTTTTGGAAAGAAATGAATAACTTCAATCAAACTCTATGATCAGATAGATGTAATATTTTAAATCTTTAGTTTTGTTTATTGCTCCAATCCCTGAGATAATTCCAAAAACTCAAGTGCCTCTTCTTTGGTCTATTCTTGCTATTTCCAGAAAAATCATTATTAAAAACTGGAAAATTAAAGTTACCCTCTCTAGTGTTCACTTTATTAGTATGGCAAAAATTGTTTGCAGCAGTGAATTATATACTATAAAGATGAGAACTTCTAATATTACGCATTCATACAGATCTTGGCTTTAACTTAAAGGCTTGCTGGAAAAGTATTAATTGTTGGTATGCATAACTTTGACATATTGATCAGCTGTCCACCTATGTAAATGGTTGTTTTATAATTGATTTGTTTATCTATTGTTTTAAAACTAAATTAAAAAAAAAAAAGTCACATAGCCTCTAAAATTTTGCATTACTTATGTCCCATACTTCTATCCAAGGATTCATCCTATGTATCAACCTAATATCTCTGATAGCTTGAGCAAATGCCATAACAGGATTATGATCATCCAAGTTTGGCCCATAATGCCATCCTAAAGTAAGTAATGGCCACTGTGTTAGAGAAAGTATGAGCAGCGCATGATTACCTTTTCAATAGTAGCTCTAAGTGGTTGCTAAGGAACATACCTTCCCCCATTCATGGTTCAGCAGGTACAGAAGACCTATTCCTGATGTGGATATACAGAGCAGCCCAATTCCATGTTTTTTTTTTTTTTTGTCATATTGTTCCTGTTGGATTTCTTTATCTTGAGATTTGGTTATTGGTTCTGGAATCCTGGTACCGTTTGTTTGGTTATTTGGTAATAAGTTTTTCTCAAAGTTTGTTGAGTTATGAACTTGGTTGTAAATTACATGTTTATCCTGGATGTTGTAACTTCTGACTATGTAAGTAAGTAGATGGTCACTTAGGCCGCCTGGAATGCTACAGGCTGTCCTAATTCTGTTGAGTATATATAAGTAAGAATCCAGTCTAAGGCTGGCTGCCTGCCAGTGCTTTTGTGGACTGCAGTAACTGTGTAAAGCTGTACCAGTTTATGGAATCAGATGGGGGTGATGTTAATGATAAGATACCAATCTAAATTTAGGTCTCCTATTATTATTTATTCCTATCAGATATGGTGAGATATCCAGTACAGAATATTTTCTACAGAAGTAATGTTGTTACGTGGTGGGATATATATGGCCGCTAAACAAAATATTTTCCCCCTATGGGCCTGTGGTTTTCCAATTTGAGGCTTTTCTTAACTTTGTTTCAATCTCTCTGGCTGTCACTTCATCCCATTTCATATCCTGTATCACAGGTTCATAAGTTCATAGGTAGGTACTAGGCTATTGGCCCTAGGGCCTATATAAGCCTAGCCAAACAGTACCCTGGCTTTTGCCACCCAAGAAAATTATTTTCCTGTGCCCCTGTCAAGCAGAGCCACAGAAGTGATCCCCAGGGTGAATTTCCTATCTCCCATCCAATCATCAAGATTATTCTTGAAGAGTGCTAATGAGGAACTTTGTTTGATATAGATAGGTAGTTTGTTCCATAGTATAGTAAGCCTCTGAGACAGGAATCTATCCCTCCAGCATGTTCTGTTTATTGTGGTGACAAGATTTAGGTCCCTAGAGCATGTAGCTCAGAGAGATTGGGATTTCTTTTTGAGGAGCATGTCCAACAGCTCTGGGTTTGACATAGCTTTGTATGTTTAGCAGAGATCGCCTCTGAGTAGGCGATATGTGACAGAGTAAAGCTGGAGTTTTTTGAGACGGTCTACGTAGGGCATCTGTTTGAGGCTGGTGATCCTCTTTGTGATGTATTTCTGTGGTCTTTCCAGTTGTTGTAGATGTCTTGTGAAGTACATACAAAAAGGGGCGTTGTACTGTATAATGGGTCTAATGAGTGATGAGTAGAGGGGAACAATGACATCTTTTTTCCTGGATGATAAACCTTTTGTGATGAGGTGTGCCACGTAGAAGGATTTCCTGACTACTGTGGCAATGTGATTATCAAAGGAGAGACTACTGTCCACCTGTGTCCCAAGGTCTCTTATCACACATTCAGTGTTAAGTAGACCACCGCCTATTTGGTAGTTCATGGGTACAGAGTTTTTACCAAAAGGGATGACAATGCACTTTTTGGCATTGAGCTTGAGGCCATGGCTTTGACACCAGGCATCTGTCGCAGTGAGGCCCTTTTGTAGGATGTCCACACCGTTAAGAGATTTGATTATGGCTTCTAGTTTGCAGTCATCTGTGAACTTTGCTAGCCAAAGACCTTCTGTGTTAGCCTGTACTTCAGAGAAGTAGATACCAAACAGGAGAGGACCTAGGACTGAACCCTGTGCTACTCCACTTGTCACTGGTCTGAAGTTGGATTTAGAGTCTGCTACTTTCACAGTGTGGGTTCGGTCAGTGAGCCAGTTGGCAACCCATCTTGTGACATAGTCAATGTTGTCAGCGTATGTAACTGCTCTCTCTGAACGCCAAAGATGCGCACCACAAGTAAAACTTCTTTAAACAGTGAAACAAATCAGGACGGACATCCGTTAAAAATCCACAGCTTTATTACACACTCCACGTTAAGCGCTTTCACCTACTGGACCGTAGGCTTCATCAGAACAATTTTAAGAATAATTGTACTCATTTAAATAGCATTACATTTTGGCGCCTTTTCTCAAAAGTGCCTACATTTAAAATGACATACACACAATTCCTAAAAACTATTCCTTTTAAAAAACAAAACAAGCTAATGAATACTTCTTTTGTCTTATAAATATAACTAAACCGTACACAATCATAATGTTAAAACAATCTATTGACAATGTTCTAAAATACTTTTAACAGATATGCTGTCATTGAGTCCCGGAGGGGTTGTGGCATCCGTTAGGATTTGCCAATAACATTCTCTATATAATAAATAGTTTTTTAAATTCCCCCCTCTCGGATTTGGTTGGACTGCTTCCAAAATGCCAAATCTAAATTGATGATCAATCCCTTTCTGCATCACATGTTTTGCTAAGGCATTTTTGTCATCACTGTTTTTTATACTGTATACATGGGCATATATTCTTTTCCTGAACTTTTGCTCAGTTTTGCCTATATAGTATGCAGTACACATTGTGCAATAGGCAATATATACCAAAAATTTACTGTCACAGTTTCCTTTTTTGAAAAATATCTTTGTACCGTTGTAATTGGACAATTTTCTTTCTTTTTCCAATGTTATATAACTGCACTGACTGCAGTTTCCACAACTCTTTGTATATACTTTCCTACTACTAACTACAGTTGTGTGTATGTCATTTGTATTACACACATTGGAGTGTGTAATAAAGCTGTGGATTTTTAACGGATGTCCGTCCTGATTTGTTTCACTGTTTAAAGAAGTTTTACTTGTGGTGCGCATCTTTGGCGTTCAGAGAGAGCAGTTACATACGCTGACAACATTGACTTTTTGGTCTATATCTTGTGACATAGGGATTTATACTTAGTTTAGTGAGTTTGTCTATAATTCCAGAGTGTGGGATGGTGTCAAAAGCCTTGGCGAGATCTAGATAGGCTGTGTGTACCACCTTACCCTCATCTACAGCTTTGGTGACCGCTTCAAAGAAGTCTATCAGGCTTAGGAGACATGATCTACCTTTTACAAACCTGAACTGGATAGTGTCCAGAGTTTGGAGATTACCAATGTCATTGTTTATAAGTTCCATGATGAAACACTCTATAGCCTTGCAGACCAGGCTCATCAGGCTAATGGGGCTGTAGTTCCCGGGGTCCATTGTGGCTCCCCCTTTGTGGAGTGGGATAACTGTTGCTGTGCGCCATTCAGTGGGCACAAAGCCTCAGGTGAGGCTATGATTGAACATGGTACTTAGGTGGGGTGCCAGTTCATTCTGTAGTTCATGTAGAACACAGCCTGGGATGTTGTCAAGTCCCATGGATGCTGTGTTCTTGGTTTTGAAGAGTGTGTTTTTACCTGTGCAGCCATGATTACAGGTACTTTGCATTCTTCCGGTATAGAGATGTGCCCTTTAGGGGATGAGAGAGGGGTAAAGTTAGCACTGAACCTATCTGCCAGGATGTTGGCAATATCAGTTGATTCTGTATATTTAGTGCCATTGTGCTGTAACTCAGAGCAGATCTGAGTGTTGCCATTGAGATTCTTGACATAGCTATAGAATGCTTTGTGGATGTCTTTAGAAGCAGTGGCGATTATGTTTTCATAACTTGCTTTGGAGGATTTTATGAGGGATCTCAGCTTCTTACTGAGGCTGACCACAGAGTTCCTCCAATCATGGGATTTTACTCTTTTTTGCAACAGTTTCTTTCTTCTGTTGTAGAGTTTGTTTATAGCAGGGGACTGCCAGCTTGGCTTCCTTTTTTGGAGGATAGCATCTTGGTTCTGTTAGGGATTGCACAATCCATGTATTCATGTAAGTGCTTATAAAGTGCAATTGTATAGGATTCAGCAGTCATAGCTTTATTGTCAGTCAGCATGGGTGTTGTGAAGTTTGCCACTTCTGTCTTAAGAAGAGTGAAGTTGGCTTTGGACAAATTTTTTATGGTGGTTTCCCTAATGGGGGGGGGGGGGCTGGGATGTGGATGTCTAGGGTGATTTTCTTGTGGGCGGAACTGACCAACGGGGAATTGACATCTGGTGTGGAACACTGGTTGCTCATGTTAGTAATGACCAGGTCTAGGATATTGCTGCCCCTGGTGGGGTGTGGATAAGTTGATCCAAGGCATTGGAATTTATGAATTCCAGAAAACGTTGAGCACAAGAGTTGGTACATGAGTAGTTTTCCCAGTTAATGGTGGGGTAGTTGAAATTGCCCATTATTAGGGTATTAGGTTGTACCCTAATATTTTCCAGTGTATCAAGAAATGAGGAGTGGGAATCCTGGCGCATGGTGGGGGATCTGTAGCAAGCTACAATTTGCATTGCTGTCTTTCCCAGTGTTAGTTGCACTTGGATAATCTCAGATGCATTATGCTAAGCAACTAGCCTGGAGGTGTGGATATCCTTAATGAATATGGACATGCCTCCACCTTTAGTGCTTCGGTCCAAGTTAGGTGGCCGAATGGTGTGGTATGAATTATAGCCTGGTAATGCAGGGGTGCTCTCTGGAGCCTTGAACCAGGTCTCTGTCACTGCACAGATGTTGATGTTCTCCATTTTAAGGAATGCCGCGAGTGAGTGCATTTTGAGGTTTAGACTTCTAGCATTAAGGAGCATAACCCTCAGATTTTGCTTGCTTGTACCTGTTACGGTGGTGAATTTATCATTTGAATCTTGCCTAAAAAAGGCACTATAGGGGTGGCAAGAGCCTTAGCCAGTATCCGGAATCCCAAGGGTGACAGGTGAAGATCATCTCCGGCAAAGCATCTTTAAACCTCTTATTCTTTCTTTTACTTCTTCTATCCATTCAATATCTTTGTTATGTTCCACAGGACTTTCATAAATACTTCTCCAAAATGTATTTATTCCTTCTTTTTCTTTTCTTTTTTTTTTTCTTTGTGGTCTGTCAATTATGTTTACCTTGTTTCCCAATTCTCTTTAAAAATATTTTTGGGGTCATTAATAAATTGCTTATTTTGTACTTTTCCTCTATATCAGTCTGTGCATCTTCTAAGTTTTTCCTCCTGTGTTGAGATTTTTAGCTTGTTATTTGCGATAGTGCATGCTAGAGTCTGGTCTGTTCTAATACTATACATTGCTTTTATTATGTCTATCTTTCTTAGTATTTTGCTGATCTGTTCCCTTTTCTATATTCTTCTAACAGTGACATTTCTTGTCTTCATTGTTTTATAGTTTTCTCTATTTGATACTTCCATGATACTTCCATGATGGTATTCGACTTTTCCCCTTTCTTTCCCCCACTACCCTGTGTTCTTGTGGTAGAACTTTATTAGTTATTAATTTAGCTGCACAGTAGTATATCCTGTTTACTTCTGTTATATTGCATGGAACTCTATGGACAGTTCTAATTACTATGTTCATTTGTTTTATCAAACTTCTGACTTTTTGGGGTTTTATTGACCTTCTGTAGTCTATTTCTTTCATTGATCTTAATGCGTCTATCTATCTGTATTAAATAAAGCAACACTTCTCTTAGCTCATTTTCTTCTAAACTGAGCTCACATTTTTTGTATTTTCCATTTCCTGCAGGCATTCTATAGAAAGTTCTATGGCATCTTCCTGTGGCACATTCTCTTCAATTTCATCCTGTGCTATCCGTTGCTCTGCCATATGGGAACTCACTGGCCTATCACTCCTCCACATTGACTGCATCAGTGTTTCCACAGTTTCCTGTTCCTTCCTGTTCCTTCCCTTGCTGTCTCCTAGACTGCCCATTCAAGTCAATATGCAGTACTGCAGAGAAAGGTACTTGACTTGCTGGTATCTTCTGTGAATATTTGGTTATGTTTAGGGACATCTTGCAGTTGATGGCAATTTTACCTGCCTGTTTATTTATCCTGCAAAGCCTAATTATATTGAAACCAGATGGGATGATTTCATTGTCATTGTCATTGTCATTTATGTGTTTTTCAGCAAGGTTTCTGTAGTTAAAAGTATGTTTGGTGAATATGAGGCAATACAAGCATGTATGTCTTGGATTTGGTTGCAAGTGTTTCTTAGAATGATATTTAGAAGGTGAAGGCTGAAATACCTAATTTGACATGCAACTCTCCCATGCATGACCCTCTTGTTGGTGAAAATTTAGGTTTATGGTTCTATTATTGATAGACATACTGGGCTTGCAGAGAAGCAGAAGTCCTGGACAACCACGTCTCCAGTGGTATTATAAGTGAGACACAGATCCCCCCAAAAGTCTGCAAGACACTGAATAAAAGGCTAGAACTTGCAGCCTCACTTTGTAGCACAGGGACATTCAGCCTGCAATGTGTTTGGTTAGGAACCTTTGGGGTCTTTTCTAATGTGTGTACATGTTTATTGATATACATCCCAAAGGGGGCATACTTTAATGATATACATCCCAAAGGGAGTGATTACTTCTTTATACCTTGATAATATTTCTTTGTCAATTAGCAGGGCTAAATAAAAGGTTATCCTGACAACTGTTGTTACATGATGGTTGAAAGATAGCAAGATAGCAACCCAAGATCCTAAGTCTTAGCTACATTTTTGGCTTGTAGAGGCATTTTCTCTAAGTTTACTGTCTTCACAATCAGTCAATCTGCTATGACAAATATATACCACAATGTAATCTAAACAGTAAACTGTTACCATGTTATATAAGATGTTTGATGTGATAGTTAAGTAGTACCCAAGGTCATGAAAATGGCATATCCATAAGTTCATAGGTTTAGACTAAGGTTAGGACCAAAGGCAGTGAATGGCCTTATCCATGACACCACTTGGTAACAGGAGTGCAGTAATTACCCCTGATAAGATCATTATTTTTACATACCCTAGTTCCTCCATCTAAAAATCAGTTTCAGTTTGAAAGTAGATAAGAGGGTTTTTTTATATGTAGATGAAGTTTATTTGAGAAGCACAGAATGTTCTGGGTTGCAAACCTCTCATAAAATCATGTGTTACTGACCTTTGCATTGGAAACAGATCTCTGCCATCAGTATTAGAAAGGCCATTGATACTGCAAATGTACAAGAGGTCAAAAAGCATACAGACATTCAATGTTTAAAAGTCTAAACAGAGATTTCTATTCAGGAGACTGTATGAGACAGAGAAGAAGAAATGAGCTAGCCTTTTGGGGTAGAGTAGATCACACAGTACAGAGATAATCTTGGTTGCATATCTTTTTGTATTTTTAAGTTGTTCCAATTGGTTTGTAAAACACATTCCAAAGAGTGCTTTCTATTAAAAGAAAGGTTTTTAGAAAGACATTTTATAATGAATATTGATTCTTATGTCCCGAATAATTGCATTTGTTTTGAGAGGGTTACTGTCAAAGTGGTAGAAAGAGTGCCGAAGTTTTTCCCAAAGTTAAATATACTTTATTTTCTTGCATTTAAGGTGAGCCCTTGATTGATACTCCAGGCACTGAGCTAGTCTGGTCTTGTAGGCATATGTAGTGTCTGAAGGAGATGTGACAACTACATCCAGTTTAAGTGTGATCATCAAACATAGTTAGGCACAAGTCCCTTGATGTCTGCTTTTACTTCTGAGAAATTTTATTTATTTTATTTTATATTTGTTAACCAGGGGTGTCTGACTGAGCCGAAACAGCCCTTTTTCAGCAGAGGCACGGGGAGAAAAGCTCCACATAGAAAAGTTACAGATACATTTTGTTATTTAGACATGATCAGTATAAATAATAATGCTGTATAAATAAATGCTGACCTGCACTGGGATAGGACAGAATCCTGTGGAACTCCACTTAAGACATTATTCTAGCTTGAAAAGGTACCACCTACCTTAACAATATGGGTTCTGTCAGAAAGTCATATCCAGGGCATCATAACTGGTCCACGTTAACATGGTCAAAGTAAATAGTACAGACTGTTTCACTGACCTTTTAAAAGAAATGAGCTATGTTTTGTAGGCACAGCTTACCTTTCATAAACCCAGACTGGTTTGTGTCCAAAGTTTGCAGGTCACCTGTGCCAATGTTTATCAGGCTGACAGCCATGTGAACTTTAATTTTAATAATAATACTTGCAATGTTAATATGACTAAAGTATCCATGGTTTGTCATGAAGATGCCATACTGAATGGTATCCACTATGGCCATTTTTCACATTTCAAGGACATTTCTGCTAGAGCCCTAGAAGCTGCACAGGCCATTAGTACTTCCCTTCTTACACTTATGCAGTTATCAATGTTGAATTTCTCTACCATTACAATGAATTAACTTCATGATTCATGCGGTCTTTATGTCATCAGAGACTTTTATTATCATCCTGAACATCCTTGCTGTTGAAGGACTATTACTGAAGGAGTGATTTTTCATCAAATGAGAGAGTATAGCTATTTTACACTTGTCAACATCTTAAATAGATTGACATTTCCTTTGTCACGTGTTGTACAATGTTCTTTGTCATATGTGTTGAACAATGTTCTGCATCTTCTTCTCATATGTGTAAGCCAAAGTCAGGTGACTATGGCTAACTATGTTTACTGATGACAACAAATTGGGTAGAATAACCATATCTCCCTTATAGAGAAGGGAAGTAATGAGTTTCTTGTAGTTTTAAGAGCTTTCCACTTGTCCAAAATTGTGCAACTCAGAAGTATTTCATGCATACATAAACACACACACGCACACACACACGCACGCAGGTTTAGGGGCAGAGCCATTACATGTGTGGCTGCAGCCTATCTGTAAATAAAAAAAATGTTGAGGTTAAAAGCTAGATATAGTAAATATTTCGGTGACAGTCTCTCAAGGCTCTAATAAATTACATGCAGTGACACATTCTAGTACCCCTTTGGATAAAGTGTGCAATTCAATGTCATATGTAAAGTGATGACAGTGCATAGATGATATGAACATTTGAGCTCATAAAGTAATGTCTGAGTGCCCTTTTAGGAAAGACTGTCATTAGCATACATTTCAAACCTAATTTCTGAAACCATATAACTGTGCTGATAACAGATAGAAAAAGAAAAAAATTGTTCCTTTTCCATTCAAAGAAAGAAAGAAAGAAACCACGAACTATAAAAACAAACAAAAAATATATTTTTTTATAAGGTAATATGTAGGATTGGGTTTAGGGACAATGTCAGGTTTAGGGTTAGGGTTAGCACACATAAGTAAAGTGGGACTGAGGGTTTATGGTTTTCAGCCGAACAATGGCTCATTGGCCAAACCATCACATAAACAAATTACATCCAAGTAATTTTATACCTTTGGTCTGACATCCAGGTGTGAACAGATTTCAAGCTTCTAGGATACAAAACTCACCGTGAATATGAATTTGTGTGAAGTTAATTAATCTCATGAAATGCTACATATATTGGAAAATACTGCAGTTTACACATTGTGTATTACAATAATTACTTATATATGGTACAAAAAAGAGCAGTATCCAGAAGATTTGTAACTTTACACCAAATTCTAAGCTCTTAGTTCTTTTGCCTGTAGTCACTACAGTTTTATTTGTATGGCTATCTATGTTGCTACTTCCTCCAATATAAATGTCTATTTTGCTGTATCGTATTTCTTAAACATGGAATTAAAGATGCAGATAATGTATAAAATTGTTAAATTAGAAGACTTTCATTGGATAACTAGTAATATAACAAACATATATATATATATATATATATATATATATATATATATATATATATATATATATATAAACTTAACCACTATCCAACACTTGTAGAGTAAGCTCTCAATTAACAGGAACTCAAGCAACCAGAACTATCAAAAATCCAGAAAAAAAAATTGAAGAAATACTGTACAATTTTCATGTGTTGCACTTTCTGTTGCCCCCCACCCCCGCAAAAAACATACCTTACATTTTTAGAGTGTTAGAGTTTTAAAAAGGAAGATAGGAATAAATCCCCTCTCTCCTCAACCTAAAAAGAAGTCAAACCAAACAAATAGTATAGGGTACAGTATTAGTCAGGCCTACTTTTAATAGTAACTCTCAAGCAACCAGAAACTACAGTTATCCGGCATCTACAAATCACCATATAGGTGCCGGTTAACTTTGAGTTTACTGTAATATGAAATTAAATACAATACAAAATGCCCACTTATACATTTTAATTTCATGTATGTGTTTGTGCCTGAGACATCTATTGTCCTTGTACTAGAGAAAGTTTTCATCTATAAAGGATTTTATACACCAGAGCTTATAGGTTTTCTGCATAAACTAGCAATATTTGCTCTTCACATGAAGTGCCACACATGAGATAAGCCTAGTAACTACAGAAAGAGAAGTTTGCCATGAAATCATTGTATAAATTGGTTAATCAAGTCAAAAAGGTAGCCTAGTATTGTTTTCATAGACAGTTCATGTTTTTTTTATTTTATTACTGATATTTTGGCAATATTAATCTATACCATCTTAATGCTCCCATGCAGACAGAAGCTGAAGTTATGACTGTGAACATATAGCGGTCACATAACATGAGGATTCGAATGTATGCACTTCGACTTAGTCTCGTGTGCTTTTTACTTCACACAACTAGCTGTGAGTTTTTTGTACTTTGGGAAATGCTCCATTTACCCTGCAGTGGCCTCATTCACATTGAATGCATTCTGCACTGCATGACAGTCACAAAAGTGGCCTTTAACTACAAAATATGGTGTCACTGTGTTGAATGCTATAACTTCTTTGATTTAATTTGTTTTCATTTTTTGTGGAGGTTGGCGGAGGGTATAAGAATATCACATTAAGCTGTAGTAGCCAACCATATTTTGTACCATAAAAATATTTTGATCTAAAGAAAGCATGCAGCATAAATGTAAATGTAGTTGACAATTTTATGAAGCAAATAAGACTTACATCAACACTGCAGAGGAGATCATTAAACCCCCAGACATGGTTGGATGAACAACAAAGAGCTTTCAGAACTCCAAGCCATTCTGAACTGAGAGGTGGACAACAAGCTGTTACTTCGGCACAGAGATTTGCCAAATCATTGATTCTGGAAGGAATGAAAGAAAGAATGTGGTTATATTAAATACCAGGTTAAAAAACATTCAAATTTACTAACAGAGAATGTACAATACAACATCATAATTTCCTATAAATAATGAAGTCTGGACAGTATTAAATCAGCTATAATGGTATTCCATGAATGATCAAAACATGCAAGGACCTATTCTTATAAGATAAATCTATAAAATAAGAAATAAAGATACAGACTGAACCTGTCTGAAAATCCGTTGGTAGCAAATGTTTTATAATACATTGTTATTTAACAGTAACTTCTCTTCTTCTTCTGTAACTTTAGGCTATCTGGTAACATGTTCAGACATACTGCAAATACCATACCATAGGAGCTGAGTTTAAAAGAAAAAAAAAGAAAAATCAGATATAGGGAACCCCCTTTATTTACATGCATAGTTTCACCATGCGTACACAGTAAGTTTGTCAATATAATTTAATGGAGACATAAAATGTGTGCAGCAGTGTGATTATTTGATTTGGTTCTGGCTTAAAAATACAATATATCTTTGTGACAAGTGGTAACTTTGAGTAACCTTATATGCAATCACTGACTAATGAAAACTGTCTACGGTAAATACATGTGGCAGTCTATCTCCCAGCTCCACATATTTAATTATGAAAGAAGCAAGCAATTCTCCCTTATCTTAATGTTTCTGAGTGTTTTTTTTTGGAAATTCTCTTTGGTTTGGTTAACTTTCCTATCTGTGCAGTACACAAGCATTTTTCAATGCAAAAGGGTTTTTAGACACCTTGTCAAAATAGTTTTAGTATGTTATTTCTGATATATTTTAAATAGATTGCAAAAGACATGTTCTTTTTTGCCATTACCCTACTAGTGGACAAAGATTCAGCTTTCAAAATTCAGCTGCCCGAGATTCAACCCACCAACAATTGGAGTTCATGTATAGGAAATCACTTTTGGTGAGTTCTGATGGCAGTGATCCTTTTCCCAGGGGAATTTCCCCCTTATTCAAGTCGGTTTGACTTCAGCATTGGTATATATAAATTTGTTGGTCATAGGTGGCTTGCCATTTTTTGTTTTTTCAGTGAATGTAGTTCAGGGATTAGAATCCTCAGTGCATTCAGTTATGTACACACATAGCAGAACCGTTTTTTTACATACTAAGTTGACTTACAAAGGTACCCATGTACAATAAAAGATATTTTATAAATAAATAATACCAGTGTACTCACCCATTTTTTAAGTTATAACTTCTGCCCTGTTTTTAGGGAGAAATCACATGATTTGAAGAAGAAAAGATTTTCAAGGATGAATTTTTCAGCTCAATTTCACTAATAGGTAGAGTTGCTATACTTCCAATGCATGGAAAATAGAAAGCATTTTTTATGCTGCAATTAGATCTATACTTTCTCCCAGCAACAATGTATTATTATCAATTCTTATTATGATATGAAGTTGCTTTCTGTCAATGACTTATAGTCTTTGACTTCTGTTTCAGCTGATGGCGTGAACATAGTTTTTGTTTAATTCTATCCTTTGTTAAATATGTATTAAACACTGCTGTTAGCATTTAGATTTATTTATGCTTATAAACAAGGTTGGATTATACCAGTGATTAAATATATCAGTAAATTAAATTTACATAATTTTGACCTATTTCATTGTTGTGCCCTTTAGGTAGCATTTCTAAAAAATATACTGAGATATTATGAACAGTCTTCGAAACTCATATTTATTAAAATTTTGTATGCATGATTTCTGCCTGAGCCACTGTACCATTATCTTTTTTTTGTATTAATGATGGATAGGTGTC
The DNA here is from genome assembly GCF_019279795.1 of Protopterus annectens. NCBI lineage: Eukaryota > Metazoa > Chordata > Ceratodontiformes > Protopteridae > Protopterus > Protopterus annectens. The sequence continues at coordinate 798,761,619 of NC_056734.1, forward strand.
AGAATACAGGTATTTTGGCTTTCTACATGTTTTATTAGTTGGCATGATAACTATATAGGATTTCATAATAAACAAACATAAACTATTTTAGGGACAGAGAATAATGCCCTTGTACCCTATCAAAGCAAACAATAAATGTCAAAGTTGTTCTTAAAATATCTACACCAGTGCTTACTTTAATATAATTTGGTACTTCACTCCAAGTGTGGATGAAAACCCTGAGCATTCCCATAGGTTGTCGTCTGTAAATATCCTAAGGACTTGAATAAGGTGTCCTCTTAAATATCCATATGAAACACTGTACGAGTTAAAATACTTTAATCTTTCATAAGACCTTAAACTTTTCTATCAATGGATGTCCTTGACATATTGACCATATTACTCTTTCCAATCTCATCAGGCTAGTTTTCTTATAATGTTTCTATATTATTATTCCATAATCAATACTGGGATATGAAGCAACTTGCAAACAATGATTTCAAATTTCTAATTTGTTACACTTTAAAGATCTTTTAGTATATCGATTTTATACTATTATAGTATAGAAAAAGAAGAAAATAAAACACTCCATTACTGCCTATTGGAAATGTACACTAGTGTGTGTGTATATGTGTGTGTGTGAGTGTGTATGGATATATATATATATATATATATATATATATATATATACACACACACACACACACACACACACACACACACACACACACACATCATGCCACACACACACACACACACACACACACACACACACACACACACACACACACACACACACACACACACACACACACACACACATATGCAGTGAGAAGGAGAGTTAGTATCAATTATCATAGTTTGAAAAGAATGCTACTAAAAATGGCTATTACAACATATTTATAACTAGACATTATTTCAATCATACAGTTGGAAAGTTATAAAACTATAATTCTTGTTTAAAATTAGAACTAAAATACTTAAAACAGTGTTCATAATATTCTTCTGCAGTTCTTTTTGTGAAACCCATATATGCAAGTAAATACATTCCATGTCCAGATAAGGAGTAGTTTGTCTCTGATTCCACTTTTTCGTAATTTGGTGAACTATATCCTAGACAAAAATCCAATTTTTACTGAACGAACTGCTCTACAGAAAGGGATTACTATCTAAAATAAAAAGTAAATGATGTATATTTAACCTCTATATATCATCTTGTTAATGGAAAAGCACATAACTATGTCTCCATCCATATTATAAACTGGAAAGACAAATTAAACATAGTATGAGACAAGATCAGGAAAAGTTGAAGAAAATCTGTACAAACATTATGTCCATATTAACAAAACATTTTACAGATATATATATATAAGCAGTGGTAAAAGTAGACAAATACAAATAGATAAAATGTGTATAAATTCTAAAATGTGTTCTCAAACTTCTCAAACACAATATGTTAAAGATATAGTAACACAATCTTATGCAAAACAGTTTGGTTTTATAACAGGAGGTGATAATTTATGAAAGTAATATCCAAGTAACTGCGGATACTGAAATTAAATTGAAAAAAAAAGTACTTAGCAAAACTGCACTAGTAAAACTTAGAGAAAAGATTGAATTAGTAACAGTGACCGACAAACATTTTTGTGAGAAGTTACAGTACCATTACACCTTCTTTTCATTAAGTCATTTAACTATGGAGAAATCAGTCATGACAAGAGACATACTTATTAAACCTATCTTTAGGGGTAAGGGAATATGGCAAACCCAGAGTGGTGCAGATACATTAGTCTACATTCTTGTTGTAGAGATAATAATGGAGAAAGTTATTTTGAATCAATTACTGGCAGAATTGGAAAGGCTGGGACTTAAAAAAAAATGTGTCAGGATCCACTCATTGAAAATAGGTCTAGAACCACCTGTAATATTATGTTGTAAGATAATAGCTATAAATGAAAGAAATATGCCGTGATGTAATTTTTTAATCTATCTACATCCTTTGAAAGGGCTGTACATAAAACACTGATTAATAAATTATAACAACTAAATATTAATATAAACTTGATAAGCTGAATAGATGCATGGCTGCATGGCTTACAAATAGGACACAGCAAGTATCTGACAGCAGTTGTAAAGATGAAGTCCATCATTGCAGTCAAAGTGTCATACAAGTCTCTGTCTTTGACCCAAACTTGTACAGGTCATATATTTCTGATTTGACTTTATCATCTGTGGTGTTTTTAGTATTTATGCAGATGACTTGAAAATGTGAAAAGTGATTACATCACTTAAAGATAATTAATGTCAGCAAACAAACTCAACTTAACTATCCATTTGGGTACAAGAGAATAACATGCTTTTAAATACATCAGAAATTAAGCAAACAATATTTGACTGACAGACTGAGGGGTGAATATTTAATTCATCATACACTCGTTGAAGCTGTTTATTTATTTAAGGACACTGGTATATGAACAGATTCAGCTGTGAGGCATTTTTTCTGATTATATTACTTGATTGCTTAATGATTGTTCATAGTTAAATTGTTGTTATAGTATGGTATTGGGTCTATGTTCTGTCATCAAACGGAAAAAGCATTGAATGGCGTGTTTCATCAAACATGCTGTTCATTGAGTCATTCCAGTAAGAACTCATTACAATAGGGATTAAGACATTTGCCCTTTCCCCACTGTAGTCTAATCTTGGAGTTTGGTATATAATAAGCTGGAGTTGTGGGGGGCACAGCTCCCCACATGATGAGTTTTGCTAAATGGAATTTTGATGTAACCAAAACAGAATAAAAACAAGCCAGGAGACAAGATCAAAGAAATTAAGGCACATCTGCAGAGAGTAGCAACTTCAGTATGCAATCCAACTGTTAAAAACAAATCTTTAGTGATAAAAGAAAAAACAATGAAGAAAAAACAGACCTCAAGACATTCAAAGATAAGTATTTTCGTCTTGGCAATTTTTCAAGACTTCCTTAGATGTCAGTAAAAGTTAAATGCAAGATTTAAGTTTCGCACTCCAATGGTCACATGCCATAAACAGCAAGCAACAACACTTTTAAAGTTACAGGACACCCCATAAGACAGATATTTCATTAATTGCCTACCTGTGTAGAGATTTTAGTTTTAAAAACTTTTAAAACTAATTGCCAGAATAATTCCCTTTTCTTGAGATGGAGATGTCAAAGGAATTACTCTGACAATTAGATTTAAAAACTGATTATTGGCTAGGTTTTAATGAGAGTACTTCCATTTCAAGTATTTTTAAATTGAAATCTCCACACAGTTAGACAATTAATTGAATTATCTTTTATCTGTCTTAGGGGGCATGCTGTAATTTTTAAAGTGTTGCTGGACACTGTTTAGGTCATGTGAGTATTGGATCGGGTTGTTTAATCCTTGCATTTAAGTTTTACTGATATCTAAGCACATCTTGAAAAATTACCAAGACAAAAGTGTTTATCTTTGAATGTTTTGAGGTTTGTTTTTTACTCGCTGTTTTTTCTTTTTATCATTAAAGATTTGGTTTTAACAGTTGGATTGCATTGTTGAAGTTGCTACTCTTTTTAGGAGTGCCTTAATTTCTTTTCATTTTTAATATAATGCCGTTCAGTGATTTTTCCATTCAATGACTGAACATAGACTCATATGGTATCAGTACATTAACTTATTTATATGTTCTGATTGTGGTTTGTTTTTCATATATACAATATCTGTTCCAATTTGACTTACAAAGTTCCCAGTATGTCATAATTCACTTTTATGGTTTGTGCTTTACATAAAATCTAATAATGTCATCCTGATATATAAACAGTAACCAGACAACTCTCAGAATATTTTAACTTGGATACTTAGCAACTTGTTGTTAATGAAATTCATAAGAAATGGTAACAAAAAAATATTATAGCTTTGTTTTATATAAAATATTATCAGCCATATCTAAAATAATAAATGTATCAACTGCATATTTTATATATATATATATATATATATATATATATATATATATATATATATATATATACATACCGTGTTTATGTATCTCACATTCACACACAAAAGAATATCTGAGGATGTATGTCTACTGCTTTATAAAATGAGTACCTCCTGTGATCTGTTCAAAGCTATAACGTTAAATGCATAGTTCACTGTCCTTAGGACTAGGTCTCACACTTATGCACATCTAATATTTCAGAAAATTACTAGAAAATAGAAATTTAAAAAAACCTTGTTAAGATTAACACCATTATTCAGCTGTTTATAAAGACTTTTCATCAAATATTACACAAATATATATTTTAATTAAATGCAGAAACTGAGTAGTCAACAAAATATCTCTAAAGTTGCATCAGAAAAATGAAAGCAAATGGGAAATTAAGGTATTTTTGAAGGTATGCTTACCTCTCAAGATCTTGATGACCCATACAAACATTCATCAGAACATTGCAGACAAAACTGTAGCGACTGGCTGCATTGTCACTCAGTATCTTTCCAAGCACACAGCAGCTGATATTTTGTTCTGATATATTCTCAATTAACTCCAGCATGAATTCTGGATCCCACAGCAAATTGGAGTTGGAAGGATGTACAGTATTGTAAATTGTCTGCTTTACTTTTGAACAGGCACTGCTAAAGTGAAAAGTACATTATATTTAGAAAATAATACCAGTATAGAGTTTAAAAGACAGAACTGTGATTTACATTGCTTTTTAATGTAGTAAAATGATTATAATTAGATAGTTGTCTCCCTCATCCTAGTAATTAGAAAACCAACCACGGCTAAACTATAGAGTTGAAGCAAAAGGCTTGTAAATAGAAATGCACCGTTTATATGTGTATATATATATATATATATATATATATATATATATACACACACCAGTGCCTACTAAGAACCATGCTGTGCCAAGAATATGTGCATTCCTTTTCTACCATCTGGGTAAGTGATTATCACAACAGGCCATTATCCGGCTAACCATGATGGATTTTCCCTTTTCCCTTCTGCAGGTCCTATCCCCTATTCTAGTTACTGGTAGGCATGCTTTCAGATGTGAGATGCCCCTTAACATGTTTTTTCTAGTGAGTGTTAACATTACCGTACATGACCTATAATGGTATGGTCATGGACATTGCTAAGCAGAGCCAAGCACATCTCTGGCACATACACTGCAAAATGAGCACCTCATTCTCTCTCTCCCTCTCTCTTTCCCTTTCTCCTTTTCTCTCTCTCTGTTCTGCTCTCTCCTTCTCCAGCAAGTGTTGTCATTACAGTGAACTGAACTTCCTACTTTTCCAATGGATGGGTTAGTTAGCTAGCATTTTTCCTTTATGCCTACCCTCTGTACTGGCACTTCCACTGCCCAGGCTGCTATTTGATTCTGTGTCATGTACATCTGAGTCAGGACTTTTTCTCTCAGTCCTACAGACTGAATTACTGAAATGTTATTTACTGGTTTGGTTGTATGTGTGATGAAGGCCTTACAAACAACAGTCCTACAAATACAGAGAGCTGTATGAACCAGTGGCATTCACTAGGTGAGCCTAAAAGAAATGCTTGGAAACATTAGGTTAGGCAGGTCTTTTAACTAGGTGTATTAGCATTATGACAAATTCTTTCTCCCTGTAAACCAAGTTTATAATGTCATATCCTATTACTGATAAAATGGAGCATTTTCTTTAACAATTGGTACTCACACACACTGCATGCAATGTGTCATGTTATCCGCATTCTAATATCATCTTTCTTGAGTCAAAGACTATTGCAAGAGAAGTATATATTCTAACCATAGACATGAAGCTACTTAATGTATTACAAGCATTAATAAGAATTCTGTTTCAGTACCATGTGGTAAACATATTGCAAATTATAGTTTCATTATGTGTCCGTGTAGACTAACAATTTAACAGAGGTGTGCCACTTTTCCTAAAATGTTAGTCTATGCTTTCATCTTATTACAGTGTTCCAGTACTGTGATCTACAGCAACATGGTACTTTCAAATTTTTTTTAGAAAGAATGTGCCCAGAGTGCCTGTCATGTTGTTTGTCTTCCAAAATACTTTAATTGTAGTAGGCTGCAATACAACGATTGCTAATCTGAGTCCCAGCAAAACCCATTCCAAATTACTTCTCATGTCATACAAAGGAAATTTTAGTCAACACATTCTACTTATACTGAACAATTGCAATAATTTTAGAAGTAATTGAATTATATCTCCAGGTTATAATTAAGTATGTTTTGAAAATCATTTTGAATTTTGGAAATATGTTTGCTTTACTGCATGTACAATTTACTTTCCAGACAAAAACAACCATAAATAAGAAGGGCATTAATCTGGGATGAAACACATTTCATTTTTAAGAAGGAAACATATCATTTGCCATAAAAATCAAAATCAGTACAATTTTTTTCTTTCATTCTACACTGTTATTGAATAAAATGATTTAAGGTATATTTCATTACTAACCTGAAAAGGTCTCCAAATCTGCTTCTTAAGTAGCTACAAGAAACGTAAAGGTCATAGAGATATGCTAAAATGTATCTCTCAGCAGACGAGCATTCAGATGGGTTTGCAACATGCTTTACAAGAGTACATAATCTGTAGAGATTATAAAAAACAATTTATATGTAAGATATCAAAATAGCAGGCAGAGGTTTTTAAGACAGAGTACACATATTATTCCATTAAGAAAGAGAAAAAATGTTTTCGTAGGTAAAAGCAGAGCATTGTAAATTATATTATCCATAGAACTGTACAAGAACATAGATTTACTGCTTTCATTTAAATCTGGCAATTTCACTTCTGAGAAGAATTGTAAGTAAAGTGTACAGCAAATCACTGCTAACTTAAATATCATAGGAAGGCAGGAAAAACACTGATTGTGCACTTATATTGGTGGTTTAAAGCAAAGGATTAAGGCTTGAGCTTATAATGAGCTCCATCTACTACTGAGCTAAACCTACCAGGCACAAATGCATCTTTTTATAGACAAACCTGAGGTTCTGTTTGGTTAGGTGACCTGCCCTGTGTCTCAAACAGCAAGTAATTGGAAACTGACAGAATAAATCCCAGGACAACAGGATGGATTTCATCAGAAATTCATAGCCTTAATTGCTTTGCAAAATTGCTGGTGTGAGAAAACATCAGTGGTGAGTTATAACCCATTATTTCTATACAATGAATGCCCCAAAGGCTCTGTGCACCTTCCCCAGCTACAGATCTTACACTGACCCTATCCTCTATTACTATATGATGTCCAACAGACTCACTGAATCCCACCTCACCTACTACTCTAACAGCATTCCAACTCTGAGTCAGTAGTCAGTCATCACCAATTACTATATGAAAAATATCCCATGGACTCAGCGATCCCACTCCTATCTACTATAACAACAAACTGAGGCATGTTCATAGTTATCAGTGTGAATCCCCCATGTCAAGTAAGTAATTACTCAACATCTCAGTTATCAACAGCAGGAAAGACAGCTGCTAGAGTGTCATTCTGATCAAATCTCATTGTCAAATGAAACCCATCTTTTTACATGTTATATGTAAGACTGATAAATGATTTTGCGATAGGCATCCTCCTGAACTAGCACTAAAGGAACAATATAAAGCATGAACTGGATCATTGTATCGAATCTATAGGAAGGCTATAAATCAGAGCATGGCAACAACAGGTCCTGCTAGGTAGGTAGGGGCAAACTCATTTAAGCTTTCAGTCACTGACAGTAATCCCAAACCATTCTGTTGCTCCAGCAGATGTTAATGTGGCTACTGAAAATTTAAAAGGACTAGCCTGAAAAGTTTTATGCACATACCCCACCCAGTGACTTAACTGTTTGCATATCTGATGCCATTTTTAGTGGTGCTATTCATGTTAAATATTATTCTTGTGTATAACTACTGCTGTGTATCATAGCTCAACAAATTTCAGAATGGTCTATTTTGGTTTGCCATATTCTTGGGCTAGTGCATTTCACATCAAGCCTATAGATCTATAGCATAAGCATGAACAGAAAATAATTACAATGATGACCTGAGCTCAGAGGTACTCCTTCTATATTATCAATCTTCTATGTGAGGACATCCACTTGAACCCTGGTCCCGGCACATCACAGCAATTGCTTCAACAAATTCCCTATTTTTACTTGACCAAACTCTTTTATCCTCTTTTCACACACCTTGGATATCAACTGTGAGTTTGATGGATATAGTATATCCAAAACAAAATGGCTAGATTGAGACATTCCTTGATTTCTAGCAACCTTGTGCAGCACTGGTTGCAAAAACATGATTAAAACATATCTTCCCTTGGAGGGTTTGGTAAATGATTACTTGTCATTCATGTAACACAATGAGAAGGACAAGAACTAGCAGTGACCTGTGTTAAAGAAGTATCACCACTTCTGTGTCAATTGCAGTTACCACCCCTTGAACACACAGATTTACTTTGAACTGAATTTACACATCAGCAATTATCACCCCTTAGTTATTATATGCATTCTAACAAAGCAAACAAAAATGTGGTTAACTGAAAAAAACTCAAGTGAGCAAAGCAGACACTTATAGCAAAAAATAAATAAACAAACACTACAGTTGATCTAAACTGCAAAACCTACTGGACAACCATGGCTAATACATTTTCTAAGGATAATAGACGCACAGGCAGCAAGACTGTGATGGAATAGACAGTAAAATTGCATCCTGTGAGCATAACTGCATGTGGCTTATTAGCAGACTATCTTACTCTTTTCAGTATGGGATTACAAAAAAAAACTGAAAAATCAAATAACTAAATCCAAACTAAATCTAACAGAAATGCTTAAATAACTAAACATGGCTCAAGAACTGAATGTAATTCAGAAATTATTATTGTGAATAATGATATTTCATGAGTAGAGTCCTTAACAGACATGTTGGCCTACATACATTAAAAGCCTTTAAGGACTATTTCACTAAAAGAAGTTAGTTAACCCCACTACCTACTAGATAATGCTTGTTGGGATATTAAACAGGTTGTCAAATTTCCTCCATCTTTGTGAATCAGATGTTTAAGAAGCATGATGATTTGTGTCTTCTTCAGTATACAGATCGTTGATTCATTATGGGCCAAATGATCACTTCAGCCAGTTTAGACAAATACCTTAAGTCTGGGTTTAGAAGAAGCACTATATTGTGTGCTCTTCAGCATACATTTTCAATGAGTTAGGCAGGTACCATCTGCCTAACTCCAAAAAGTCAGAAAACTACCCAAGGTTATCATCTATTTATATACCTGTGAGCACAGCAACTGGGCTAGCAGTGGAAAGTGTTTGTTACTAGCTCATAATTCACTACATTTGTTTAAGACTAAACCTCCTAAACCTGCAATTCCCAAACAACCCCCCCCCCCCTCCCAGGCATATGTCTGCAAACACTCTGGGCCTCTCTTTAGTCCTCATCTATCCTCTAGCACAGTCTCTCCCCCAACTCCCCCTCCCCCACCTCCACTCTGACAAAAACTATCAGACCTTTCTCCCTCTGACACCTTCCTATACAGGCAAGCTCCATCATTAACAGTCACTACAAGCACCTCTAGTGTTATCACAACACCTCACACATCCTCTTGCATAACACACTGTTTGTTTTAAGAGTCCACTTACCTGCACTGCTGGTGCATCCCTGACTCTATTCACCCTCGCTAATGCTCAGGCTCACTCCACTCCCCTACCCTAATAACGAAATCCAAACTAAATCTAAGAGAAATGCTTAAAGAACTAAACATGGCTCAAGAACTGAATGTAATTCAGAAATGATTATTGTGAATAATGATATTTCATGAGTAGAGTCCTTAACAGACATGTTGGCCTACATACATTAAAAGCCTTTAAGAACTATTTCACTAAAAGAAGTTAGTTAACCCCACTACCTACTAGATAATGCTTGTTGGGAAATTAAACAGGTTGTCAACTTTCCTCCATCTTTGTGAATCAGATGTTTAAGAAGCATGATGATTTGTGTTTTTTTCAGTATACAGATCATTGATTCATTATGAGCCAAATGATCACTTCAGCCAGTTTAGACAAATACCTTAAGTCTTGGTTTAGAAAAAGCATTATATCGTGTGCTCTTCAGCATACATTTTCAATGAGTTAGGCAGGTACCATCTGCCTAACTCCAAAAAGTCAGAAAACTACCCAAGGTTATTATCTATTTATATACCTGTGAGCACAGCAACTGGGCTAGCAGTGGGAAGTGTTTGTTACTAGCCCATAATTCACTACATTTGTTTAAGACTAAACCTCCTAAACCTGCAATCCCCAAACAGCCAGCCCCCCCTCCCAGGCATACTTCTGCAAACACTCTGGGCAACTCTTTAGTGCTCATCTATCCTCTAGCACAGTCTCTTACCCAACTCCCCCTCCCCCACCTCCACTCTGACAAAAACTATCAGACCTTCCTCCCTCTGACACCATCCTAAAGATGCAAGCTCCATCAACAACAGTCACTACAAGCACCTCTACTGTTATCACAACACCTCACACATCCTCCTGCATAACACACTGTTTGTTTTTAGAGTTCACTTACCTGCACTGCTGGTGCATCCCTGACTCTGTTCACCCTCGCTAATGCTCAGGCTCACTCCACTCCCCTACCCTGCCCCCAATTCCCACCCGCCCTCACTACTCACATATTTATTCTCACCCTCACATCAGCTGACCTCTCAACCACACCCACCAGTGACTCCTAATCACACACACAACTTCTCCACACCCTGAAATACATTCCACCCCACATTCAAAAACACAATACATACAACTCCCTCCACCATACTACACCCACTCCCCACTCTTTCACCCACCCCTCACAACTATAACACTACACACTATATCAATCTACCCAATCTCTTCACACAGGTACACCCCACCAAGCTTTAACCCACTCCACTTCCAATATGTCATATACACCTCAATCCCACTCATACAACACTCCAGTGCAACTACTGTCCCTACTCATATGCCTCTCCACAATAACCATTATCACCTCATACCTCCACTCACCCATCGCACAAAAGTACCCTAAGCCCCCCACCCCACCCCTTACCACTTCAATCCCATACAAACCAGTAATCACAGCCCTATTCAGTTACAGTCAAAAATTCTTCCAAATCACCTCCTCAATCCACTATGCCCCACATTCCAAAAAAACTGCCATTCCTCAGATTCCACAATCAAATGATGTTATACCTTAGAACTATTACCATCATAGCAGCCCAACTGCTACTAGGAGGAGATATTAAGCCCAATCCCGGACCAACAACAATTACAAACAGACTGAACTCCCAAATACCACTTAAGCCCAAACTCAGTGACCTCCTAATACTCAGATTAAACATTTGCAGTATTATGAACAAAATAGATGAGCTTCACTCAGCCATCACCCTATGCACCCCCAACATAATACTCATAACTGCAACATGGGTAAAACCACATATAAAGGATATAACCATAACCCCTCTGGATATAACATTTTGAGAGCAGACAGACTCCACAAAAAGGTGGAGGTATAGTCCTAGTTTACAAAAGCAAATTAAAACTTCAGTTACTCCAACAAGAACTGCCTAACTCCAAAAATGCCGAAACTCTATGTGCCAAGCTCCTCTTAAACCAGCACAAACACCTAAATATGCTCGGGATCTATATACCCCCAGGGGACAACCTAACCACATTGGAATCAATAGTCCACTGGGCCTCCCACACCCTTCCTCAAGAAACCATAGTCCTAGGCAATGTTAATATAGACTGGAACTCTATCCACTCCCCAAAACTCACCAATCAAATAAACGTATATACCTTTACCCAACTCATTCATTCACCCACATGCATCGATAAGTATTCAAAAAGGGAATCTATACTAGACTGGATCCTCACTAATCAGCCCAACACTGCCCTTCATTCTGGAATACTGCCTAACTCTCTGAGTGACCACAATCCCACTTTCATCCTCAGGCATAAACTGAAATGAGATAACTCTCCCTCCCTACTACAAACCCATGCCCATAAAAACTTCCCCACAGACCATTTCCTAACAGCCTTAGGATCCTGTAACTGGTCTCCCAAAAATCTCTCCCACTTGACAATGCTGTAGAATATTTAAATTACATATTTCTAAACATCCTAAATCAGCTAGCCTCAATCAAAACAATTAAAATATGCAGCAACCCTGCCCTGTGGCTACAAAGCACTATGAAGGCTTTATTAAAAGAGAGGAATAAGGCTTGGAAAGCCTGGCACCAACACAAAACACTCACAACTAGGCAAGCATACATCAAACTTAGAAACAAAGCTAATAAATAGGTTAAGACTGACAAGCAGAATCACTACACTTCCCTACAAAGAAAGCATGGTAACAACCCACAAAAATTCTGGGACACAGTCAACAACATCCCCCAACCTGGTAAAGTGAAAGCTCCCCCATCTAATACAGATGGTTCAGACACACACATAGCCTCCAGCTTCAATGACTACTTTACTTCTCCTATACTCAAACTAGTAAACAATACAAACCCTAATAACCTCCCCCAACCTCCTAAACACCAGACTAACTCTATTCCCTTCTCACTTAAGCCTGCACCAATATATGTCATCCAAAAATTCTTCTTATCAAAACTTAAACCACCCTTGCTGTCGACAATCTTTCTGCTGAATACCTACAACTAGCATCTAGAGCCATAGCCTACCCTATCACATTACTAATAAATACATCTATCACTGAACAAACTATCCCAACCTTGTGGAAAACCTCTTTTATTATCCCCCTCCACAAAGGCGGATCATCCACCGATCTCTCCAACTACCAACCCATTGCCATCCTCTCACTACTATCCAAAATCCTAGAAAGATGCATTCACTAACAACTCCTCACCCACCTCCTCTCTAATAACCTTCCATCCAACTCACAACATGGCTTCCGCCAATCCCATAGCACCACCACAGCCCTAATCAACTTCACTAATATCATAAACACATACAGGAACCAAGGTAATCTTGGCTCTGCCACCTTTCTAGACTTATCTTAAGCTTTTGATACAGTCTCCCACAATAAACTCCTAATCTGGCTCTCAGATCTCAACCTTGATAGCCCCAGCCTACACTGATTTAAAAGCTATCTAGACAACCACCTTCAATCAGTCAAATGGCTTGACTCCCTATCCCCCCACTCCCAGTCACAGTCAGTGTACCCCAAGGGTCCATCCTCGGCCCCCTCCTGTTCAACCTCTTTACTCCATACTTCAAATCAGCAGCTACTGGATATCTACCAAAAAACTGTTGGCAAAATACTCTATAAACACTCTGTAGCCCATGCTTGGGAATAAGCTTCCCTTACACATACATTTCGTCACCCAGTCCTCACACTTTAAAAACGAACTAAAGATTTACCTTCTCAATTCCAAGACCTGCCCCTGCTGCCATGACCCAACCTAGACTCCTTATACCCTTTCTCATACCTAGATACCTCATTTCTCTTCCTTCTTTCTCTCTCTGTAGGGTGACATATACTGATTTTTTTTTTCAAATGAAGATGAAGCAGAAAACATTTCTTTGTATATAAGTACTGTCTCTGTATATATAATACTTGTGTTCCTTTTTGATTATTTTTTTCTACTCTGTACTTCACTTTTGCTGTATAACCAATTTAAAAAATTATCTAGTTGTCTATTATAGCCATATGAACGTAATTAATAATGTTATATTGTGATCTACGTTTACTGTGCATTTATTGGAGCTTTTCTCCTTGGGTCTTCTCTGAAAATGAGCCCCAAACCTAGCAGGACCAACCCAGTTAACAAATGTCAGTACGATAAATAAATAAATAAAATCAATTCCACTACTCTACTACACATGCCAAAATAGTCCTATAAGCCAACGATACTACACTGATCTGCTTCCCACCCAGCATATAACTTCTCCAACAAAAAAAAAAACAATAATGCTTCACTGAAATATAATATTGGCTAAACAATTCCCAGTTAATATTAAACCCAAAGCAAACACAACTTATGCTGTTCCAACCTACCAAAACCCAAGACACTACCTTCTCCATATCATCAGTTAACAAGACTCTTATCACCCCAGTCCCAGCAGCTAAGTTATTAGGATTCACCATTGGCCAACAACTAAAGTACAGCAAACATATATTCCTCACTGTCTCCAAACTCAAAAACAAAAACCTAGGGACCCTAGAATCGCCATAGCCAGAACCTATCTGCTAGCTACTATACTATATGCATGTCCAGTATTAACAAATCTAAATAAAATAGACCTTAATAAACTCTCCATCTGCTATAACAAAATCGCCAGATTCGCTAGCAATCCAGATTGTGCTCCCATCACTACCAATCCCTAAATAAACTACAGTGGTTATAATTCTCAAATTTACTACGATACCACCAACTCAGTCTGGCACATCACATCCTATACTATCCTGAAAAAACTCCTGCCTTATTCAGCCTCATAACCTTCCACAATTCTAATAGGCAGTTGCGATCTACCAACAAAGCTCTAATAGAAAATATGCAGTGTAAAAATAGGGTGGGTGAATCTCTCTTCAAAAAAGAAGTTGCAAAAATCTAGAATACCCTGCCTCCTGACCACAGGCTACAAAAACATGCAACCACCTTTAAAGCTGAATAAAAATCCTACCTATACACCAGTCATTTATGTACCTACAAAGGACCTCCCTGAACTCCAATCCACCTGAAAGAAAGTACTCCCCATGCTTTAGTCAGACGCATTATACTGTATAACACCCTCTCTCTCTGTACATACTGTAATATAGTCTGCATGCCTATACTATACTAAAATGTTACATGTCCATAAAGACATGACTTATCTCTATATTATAAGCATGTTAACCGCGCTACAACTGTAACTTGATTGACATTGTATGCATTGCTCATATTATGTAATAATTTTTCTACAGCTTTTCTCTCCAGGACTCTGAAAATGGACACTAGCTGTCCAGCTGGACCATCCTGGTAAACAAATATTAAATAAATAAATAAATAAATAAATAGAATAATCAATATTGTACATTTCATGTATTGAAAGCAGCAAAGTTTATCATGTGGCCTTTTCTGTGCTCACAAAACACTGCACAAAAACATGTGCACTTGTTATTTGCATGTAAATACATTGAAACTTAGGTTATTGCAGATGTTGTGCTTAATATTTTGGATAAATATCAAGCAAAGCTCCTCATTAGCATTCTTCAAGAAAAATCTTGATGACTGGATGGGAAATAGGAAATTCACCCCGGGGATCACCTCTGTGGCTCTGCTCGACAGTGCACAGGAAAATAATTTTCTTGGGTGGCAAAAGCCAGGGTACCTTTCTGGCTGGGCTTGTATAGGCCCCAGGGCTGATAGCCTAGTACCTACCTATGAACCTATAACAGACTCATTGAATAGGTAAAAGATGAGGCTATGTTTACTTTTCACCTTGTCCTTTTTATTTGGGACCATGTGACTCTGGACTTGGTATTCTTATAAATTGGTTGTATTGTGTTTAGCTCTGACTGAAAAGATGCAGGGTGACTTCTCTGCAAAATCAATTGTTTTAGAATGTTTCTCAGTCTTTTGCAATGATTGTTTGCAATTACAAGGCGGTATAGGGGTTAGATATGTCAATTCTGAGTTTTCATATCCCATCTAGGCAAGATGAAATTAATTAGCAAATTCCAAGTAAAAATGTCTCTCTTCTTCTTCAGTAAGCCCAGCCTAGCTGATACTTATTTAGTGGTCATAACTGATGACTCCCAAACTGCTGATAAACACATTGGCCTAGAGATTTCAATAAGAAGTCAGACTATGTGGCACCTAAACAGTTAAATCATCTACACCTTCCCTTTACAAGAATCAAACTAGCTTCATGTGCTTATACTCAACAAAATGCTTTTCAGACAAGTCCTAGTCATCAGCCTGTCTAAAACTTTCCATGCCAAACTTAAGTGGGCATACAATAAAAAAATGTATTTGTCTTTTATATGCCATTATACTGAATATTGCTGTATTGTCCCTAGCAAAGTAATACGATTATTGAAACCTACAGTTTACCTGCACTACATGACCTCATGGCCATTGAGACCATAGGACAGCCTATAAACACAGCATAACTCTAGAAGACTGATCACTCAAAGAAACATTACTTTCACTAGAAATCAGAATGTTTTTTTGTAATTGGGCTTTCTGTAACTCCATATCAAAAATGTTGTAACAAACTGCTGTGCAGTATTAAGACTCTAAGCACCAATAATTATTCATGGAAAACAATCATTACCAACTCTTTAACTGGAATAAATGCTAAAACTGCTCAGGAATCCACTAATTAGATCTAATGTCCAGTTTTTTCCACAACCAGCAAAATGCTCTTGTGACAATCTGCAGTTATACAGTACAGGCAATATTTACACTGACAATTTTTAATTTTTTTTTTAACAGCTGTGTTAAATATACATTATGCTTTATATTTATTGTTATAAATAAAATCAAAAAGCAGTAAATATAACAGGTTGTGAACTTTGTCAGCAATTGCTTGTACCGCAATGAAGCATTACATCAACTGACACTGTATTGAAATATCACTGCTCACACTACTTTACAAGCTAGTAAGTTCTAATCATATTTTGGTTTATCAGAATAATAATAAGGAAAAACACCTTGGAACAGGGATGCAAAGAACAAAAACATGTCATCCAGATGGGTCTACATAACAAGTCATAAAATATATAGTACATTTTATTAAGTTAATTTATCATAACCTAACTTACAGAAGATTTAAAATTAAACTTGTCTCATTGTTACAGTTAGCATATCAATAAAAGTGTGGCACTCGGTAAGAGTTTCGTTTTTGGAACCCTTAACTTCTGCAACTAATAATTCTGTGAGGACAATACTGTCTGCTTGTTTCAAATGTTCTGAGTACTTGGAGATCATTCCTTTTCCAAGACTGGATACTTTCATTTTGAAAGCTAGTGAAAGTGATCAAAGTAATTTATGCAAAAATACACTGACTAATGAAACAATGGGCACATATAAGCAAAGCAAACGTTGCATCAGGTATAATATCCATATTTGCTTTAACTAACACTAGAAGTACATACAAATCCACCATATAAACATTCCATCAGTAACCAGCTGCTGAGTTCTTAGTATTAGAACTTTCCATAACAAAGAATACAAAAGTAGTTCTGTACTTGCTTACTGTCCTGTTTTCACGTTTTTCAGTTTTTCTTTGGCATGTTGTTATTTGTAAAAGTTACATATTTAACTTTTAGTTATGTACTTACCATAACTTTAGATGTATGGGATCCATCTCGCCTACATTCTGTACAGATGGGTTCGGAGCCGATCCTCGGCTCCGACTCGGCACGCTATACCATAGCACGAAGTCTCTTATTGGCTGAGCTTCCTCATATCCCAGGATGCCCCACTACTGCTTCCCCAGATCTTGTTTGTCCGCACACATGCACACACACATAGACTGTTGTTATAAGATTGCCAGGTGTTTCAAGAGAGGAAAAAAACAGTTGTATTCGGATCGTTTGGTCTCTTCTGGCCTCCAAGGCAGGGGGAAGGAGGGTGGGTTATTAGGAATGTAGGCGAGATGGATCCCATACATCTAAAGTTATGGTAAGTACATAACTAAAAGATGTAATGTGATCCTATCTCGCCTACATTCTGTACAGATGGGACAGCGTCCCTAGCACCTAATTCCTGGGTGGCTCATTGGAAAACAGTCCAGAGAACTGTGGAACCGAAGGAAGCTCGGCCCCTGGATGCCACATCCAATTTGTAGTGAGAAATAAAGGTATGAAGGGAAGACCACGTAGCAGCTGCACAGATGTCACTAATAGAGAGCTTGGAATGAAAAGCCGAAGTGGACATAGCCCTGGTAGAATGAGCTTTCACAGGAATAGTAAGCTCTTTATTTGAAATGCGATAAATATGACTGATACAGTCTCTGATCCACTTGGCAATAGTGACTTTCGTGATGGCTTTGCCCAATTTATTGTCCGAAAAAGACACAAAAAGTTGATCTGATTTTCGTGCTTGTTGTGTCCTATCCAAATAGAAACGTAATTGTCTGTGCACATCTAAGGTGTGAAATGTATACTCAGCCCTGTCTGTATACTTAGGGAAAAAAACTGGTAGTTCCAGGGATTGTTGCAAGCAAAATTTAGAACAAACCTTTGGTATAAAGGATGGATTTGGTCTAAGAGAAACCCTATCCTTGTGAAAAATCAGGTATGGTGGATTGATACATAAGGCATGAAGTTCTGAAACTCTCCTGGCTGATGTGATAGCAACTAGAAGGGCAGTCTTCCAAGAAAGAAATTTCAAGTCACAGGTAGCAGCCGGCTCAAAGGGAGGTGCTGTTAATGCTCCTAACACTACATTAAGGTCCCATGGTGGTGCAGGATGCGATATAGGTGGCCTAAGAAGCCAAGCTCCTTTGATAAAGGCTTTGCACAACTTATTGCTCATTAAAGGTGGTTCGACGTCCTCATGAAAATTGGAAATAGCCGCCAATTGAACTTTGATGGTGGACACCAAACAACCCTGGTTGAACAGGGAGGTTAAAAATTTCAGAACCTCTGACACAGAAGCTGTCATAGGGTCTAATCCTCTGAGTTGAGCCCAAATAGCAAACCTCTTCTACTTACTGCTATACATCTTTTTGGTAGAAGACTTGTGGGCCGATGACAGAATATGCATAACCTCAGGGTCGAAAGAATGGCTCCTGACTATGGTTGGAAGAGGAGTAGCCAAGCTGCTAGCTTCAATGAATGGAGGGACTGATGGAACTGCCCTGAATGATGTATCAGAAGGTCTGGAACTTGGTCCAAGAACCAGGGACCGTCCAATGCATACTTGCGAAGAAAGGGGAACCATACTTGACGAGGCCAGTATGGGGCGATAAGAATCATTTTGCTTCCCAAATGAATCGCCTTCTGAACCACCTTGGGAATAAGGGGCACTGGAGGGAAGGCGTATAGCAGACCCGGAGGCCAGGCTTGGACTAGAGCATCCTTGGGGGTCTCCCCCGGAACTGGAATGAGAGAGAAGAACTGCTGGAATTTTGCATTGAGAGGAGTTGCAAAAAGATCGCAACATGGGATTCCCCATCTCATGAAAATCTGTGTTACCATCTTGTGATTCAATGACCATTCGTGTGGGGAGAGAATAGTCCTGCTCAGTCTGTCGGCTATCACATTGGATGTTCCCGGAATGTGTGTTGCCACTAGGAAGCGTTTGGTAGCAATTGCCCAATCCCATACCTTCATGGCCTCTCTGCAAAGGGGGTAGGATCAGGTCCCTCCTTGCTTGTTCAAGTACCAGACTACCGACATGTTGTCGGACTGAATGGCAATCTTCCCCTGGGGGAGGTGGTCGTGTAGTGCTTGCAACGTTAGAAGCACCACCCTCATTTCCAGGATATTGATGTGGAGAAGATTCTCATCAGAGTGCCACGTGCCTTGGACCGACCTGTCCAGATAATGTCCCCCCCACCCTGTCTGGGAGGCGTCCATAGTCAACGTGGCTGAGGGGGATGGGGGGACGAAGGGTCGCCCTGATCCAGGTTGGAGGAATGAAGCCACCAACGAAGATCCTGTTTGCACGTCTCTGTTACCAATATGTGGTGACTGAGGGGAAGGTCTTGAAAAGACCATTGGGCTAAGAGGAGCCACTGAAGTATCCACATATGTAACCTTGCAAATGGAATGAGAAGAATGGTGGCTGACATGGAACCCAACAGCTGCAGAACCATTCTGGCTGGAGCTCGACGTCTGAGAAGTAACGCCCGCACCTGAGACTGCAATGTTGCTATCCTTTCCACAGGAAGATAGACACGCATCTGCCTTGAGTCTATTTCTGCACCAATAAACAGAATACGCTGTGATGGCAGCAATACGGATTTTGTCCAATTGAAGGTAATGCCTAAGGAGCTGCCTAGGGCGATAGTGGCTGCTAGAGTTCTTAAGAGTAGATGCCTTGAGGTGGCAGTTAGGAGCCAGTCGTCTAAGTATGGAAACACCTGGAATCCTAGACTCTTCAGGTGAGCAGTCACCACTGCTAAACATTTGGTGAACACCCTGGGGGCTGTGGTGAGACCAAATGGCAGTGCACGGAACTGGAAATGACTGTCCCCTAGGCTGAAGTGCAAGTGTCTCCTTGATGCCTGATTTATCAGAATGTGATAATAGACGTCCTTGAGATCTATGGAGTACATCCAAACACCTTTCTCCAGAAGCGGGAGAATGGTTTGCAAGGTGACCATCCGGAATTTGGACTTTTTCACTGATCGGTTTAATTTGCTGAGATCCAAAATGGGTCTCAAGTCCCCGGTCTTTTTTGGTACCAAAAAGAATCTCGAGTAAGTCCCTGATCCAGTCTGATCTGCGGGGACAGGTTGGATGACTCCTTTTTGAAGCAGCTTTGAAATTTCGATGGCTGCCATATCCCGGTGACTGGGTGGCGGGTCCAGGATTCTTTGGGATGGTGGGTGGGATTGAGAAAAGGGAATTGTGTAACCTCCGGCGATGATTCGGAGCACCCATTGGTCCTGGGTGATACTTTCCCAGGCCTTTAGATGCCTCAAAAAATGACCCCCGGCTGGCTCCGGAGCTGCACAGTCGGGCACTCCTTCAGGGATTCTGGAAGGAGGAGGAGCCACGAAAGGACTCGCGGTCTCCAGTGTTGCGGGGGCCTCTGCCACCTCTGGGACGGCGTCTCCCTGAAAAATTTCCCCTTCCTCTGCCTCTGGAAGGGGAATCACTCTGCTGCGATGAGTAAGACTTTTGAGACTTATGGAACCACATTTTCCCCCCTCTTCGAGCCTTGGGATAAGGTCTGAAGGGAGTGGAAAACCGGGCCCCTATGGCAATTAAAGTCTTGCCCTCCTGCTCACAGCGAGTCAAAGTGTCCTTTACCTTGGGTCCAAAAAGGGAGGACCCATCAAAGGGGGCGTCGGCAAAGGAAGACTTAAAGGCCTCCGCAAAATGACACAGACGTAGCCAGGCTTGTCTCCATTGAGCAACACCTGTGCCTGCCGCTCTGCTCACTCCCTCGGCTGCATACGAAATGAGCCTCATGGACGAGTTGGATAGGGAGGATAGGGTAGCCAACTGGGAGTTAACCGTCTGGGCCAACTGCTCAGGTAAGTTACCAGAGAAGGTATCTGAAAGCTCCTTGACCAGATCCCTCTGCAGTCTCATAAAATGCGTCAGGTAATTCAGAGACCTTAATGTAAAGGTTGCTGAAGCAAGGGTGCGCTTTCCGTACTGATCCATGCTCCTAGACTCCTTATTAGGAGGATGGACGGATGTTGAAGCCTCTGCCACATCTTGTTGGGTAGCAGATGCCACCACCAAGGCATCTACAGCCACACCTTTGGTAAGAAAGTCCTTATCCAGGGGTGCCGAAAGAAATTTATTGGGTCGAGCTGGCACCGGTTCAACAGAATCCGGATGTTCCCACGCCCTTCGCGAGATCAAATCCAGGAGCTCATCGAAAGGCGGAGACACCCAGGAGGAGGAGGGTTGAGCCCCGAAGGCCTTGAGGAACACCGACTCCTCAGCAGAAGGGGGTTTGGACTGCCAGTCGCCTCGTTGCTTTAGGATTTCCAAGATGTCCACAAAGGATACATCATCAGAGAACGACTTGGGGGACCCCTCCGCATCATCGAGGTCGGTATCCGAGGTGAGAGACTCATCACGGGAGTCGACGTGCTTCCTCTTGCACTGTTTTTTCCTAGGAGGTTCCTCCGAAGATGCTTCGGAGGGACCTCCAGGAAGAAGGGAACCTCCTATGGGGGTAACCTCAGGCCCCCGGGCTCCACTGTCATGAGACAGGGGGACTGCAAAGGAACTAGTCTCCATGCCAACGGAAGGTGGTGGTGAGAAGGTAGAAGTGGCCAGAGAAGATTTGGCCAAGGCACTCCTCATGGCCATGAAAGCGGGACCCCCAGAGTCCTGGGAAGGTTCAACCCCCAAGGCCACAACAGCAGACGGAACTCCCGCCGCCAACGCACCGAGAGGGAGGCTAGGAACCGAAAGGATCAGTCCCGAAGCATCACCCCCGGGGCCAACGGAGGAGGTCTGTGTACTGAACACCGACCCGAAGGGCGGGGTTGGAGTTAGGGTCGGAGCCGACCCTGTAACTTCCACTGGATCCACCAACACCGACTCCAATGATGCTGAAGCTGTTGGAGGAGGAACAAAGTTGGCAGGGTGGGAAATCGGCTCCGGAGCCGATTGGGCTGGAGCCGAGACCAACTTTTGAAAGACCGGAGACTGAAAAAGCCTTTGAAGCACCCTGTCTACATCTGAATCAGACATCCTCGACGACCGAGAAGAGACCGATTGGGTCTGAGTTGACTTCTCCGCCGGCTCCGAAAGACTGGGGGACCGGCTCCGAATGGACTCGAGAAATATCGGCGCCGAGGGAGGTTCCACCACTACTGCAATTTCCCTCGGAGCCGATGTGGACTTCGGCACCGAAGGGGAAGAGTCTGAGCGGGCAACCTTCATCGGATCCAAAGGCAATGGAGCCGATGAAGGTGACTCGCCTCTCAACGCCCGAGCTCTCGGCTCCGAAGTCAGAGGAGTCGAGGCCGGAGACATCGAGGCAGACCATTCCACCCTCGGCTCCGATGTCCGTGGAGCCGACGGAGAAGCCTGCCTAGACTTTTTTGCTGTCGGATCCGACGGGCTGGTCGGAGCCGAAGATTTTTTCTTCCTCGATGGGGAAGAAGAAGAAGATAGGGCTTCCTCAAAAGAAGGGGTAATAAGCCCTTTCAAAATCAACTTGTTTTTCCTCTCTTGGAGCACGCGAGAGGAAAAAGCGTGACAAACGCTACAGGATTCCTGTAAGTGCTTTGGCCCCAAACAGTACACACAAAGCAAATGGTCGTCCGTAATGGACATTTTGTAAGAGCATTTTGAACATTTTTTGAATCCAGATGGCCTATGTTCTTTTGACATGCTATCTACTCCCAGTAAACTTTAGAGAAAGAGAAACTTCAATACAGACAAAAAAGGAAACAGGTAGACTAAAGGCAATGGTCCCTCTAAGTAAAACGGGAACACTTGCCACGAAGAAAAATACAATTTACCACAAGTTCAAACAAATAGAACACGCACAATAAGTAGCTGATAGGCAGCCCTAACTAAAGCGCGAGGGCTAGGTAAAGGCCCCTCTAACTAAAAGCGGGATCCTTTATCGTTGACAAACACAAAAATTCACCACAAACTTTGAGAAAAAAAACAGTCGCACCACAACAAGTAGCTGTTAAAACAGCTTTTGGGTAATTTAGACAAAATTTCTGACAGAAATTTAAATACTAGAGGCACTTAGCTCAGCCAAGTCCGAGACCATGTCTATGCTTGTAGAAGCGGCAAACGAGATCTGGGGAAGCAGTAGTGGGGCATCCTGGGATATGAGGAGGCTCAGCCAATAAGAGACTTCGTGCTATGGTATAGCGTGCCAAGTCAGAGCCGAGGATCGGCTCCGAACCCATCTGTACAGAATGTAGGTGAGAAAGGATCACATTACATCTGTTTTTTCTCCTTCCTCCTCTTCTGCAACCCACTAAGTAATATTTGTTGCTTGATGCACTGACTTTGTGAATAAAGTAATCCTTTTATGTTATCAAGCAGCACCTATTTAAATGAATTACTTTTTGGTGCTAGGAGCTTGTCTTTTCAAGTTCCTAAAAGCATAAGTACTGTATGCATTGTAAGATCTTTGCAAGTAGCTTATCCAAATTGGCAATGCTGAGGAAGCCTTAATGATATATCCCGTACAAAGCAATGTTGCATTTCTACATACATTGCAGCATGGGGTTTCTTCACAATGACCAAGTAGGTAAATGTCATCAGCTATCGAAATGTCACCAACTGTTGATGTCTAATTAACACAATTCTAAATGATGCTGTAGGCAGGGTTGGATTTTGTTGGCTACAAGCTGATGTGTGTGCCAGTATGTAGTGACATTTGCTTAGATTCGAGGGCTTGCAGTCTGGATTTCACTCGCTGTATAGTGTTCTAGTCTAGCTGTATTTTTTTTTTTATGTGGGATTTTGTGCAACCAGTCGATGTTCTCCACCTGTTGGGCTTCATTTTGGTGGTGCCTCTGTGTATGGGATGCTTCTCTGGTGAACTGTACCTTGGCATATTCTGGTTGGGCTTGTGCCATTTAGGCTTGTTTGCCCTTTAAAGCTTAGTGCACATTGCACTATTATGAAAAAAAAAGAAACAACATAAAATAATTATAATAAATATATACATTTCTGTAGTGTCATCTGTGGCTTAGGGACATTTTGAAAGGCAAGGATAGGGGTATGAAAAAAACAGAAAAAAGAGAAACATATACGTGAAAAAGGAGTATAATAATATAATAATAATAATAATAGTAATCATTCCTTGTGCTTGGGGTTGTCTATCACCTTTGACCTGGGATAGACTTACTATTACTGTTGGACATCCGTGGGTCTTGTCAGTTGATTTGATGATTGTTGTTACATTTAGTGTTGATAATATGATTTTTTTTGTTCTCTGTTTTGTAGATCATGGCTTTGATAGTGGAACTGAGAGCTCAATGGAACATTATTGCAATGCAGGAGAAGTCCTTTTCTGAGGAAGTGTCAAAAGCTGTGCATTAATGCAGGAGTGATTTACTTTGGTGTACTTCAAAATGAAGTTTGAATGACAAGACAGAGAACAACAGTTCAGAAGGGGGTATTCTTCATAAAAGACCACATTACTAGGGCACAGGAAGCAACAGGAAAAGGGTCCCTCAGATAGCATGTAGATCCCAGCTGAGACTGCATATCCAGTACATTTACAGCAAGGGATGCAGGTCATATTCAGTTAGAAGAGGAATACATTTCAGAATTTTTGGACCCTTTATCTATAGAAGACAGGGCAAGGATAGTTGACTTAATATTAGAGAAGGGCCTGTTAACAGCTCAGCCACTATCAAGTAGTGCGCAAGTGGTTAACTAATTGGGTACTTGGGGGGGGGGGGTTCTCATCTCCTCTTTACAGAAGCACAAGGCCACACATTGCATTTATTTTATTAATTTATTTATTTTTTATTTTACATTTGTTGACCGGGCTAGTCTGGCTGGATACATGTCCATTTTCAGCAGAGGCCCGAGGAGAAAAGCTCCACTATATACTAGTACATAATAATGATAAAAATAAACAAAAAAAAAAAGCACAATAAGATAGAAATTATAAGTATGTAAAGAACTATTCCCAAGTAGCAAAGTAACAGTGCAAAAGTAATCTATAAAAACTAAACATACTGTGAGGATTTCTATTACAAAATCTTTGCAAGAGTAATTAAAGAAGAAATAAAGCAAGTAACTCACACAAGACTCTATTCAACTATTTACAGTATTAACAATTTTGATAGACATTTGTGTCAGGGCACTAGTTTTAAGAAACAGATGTCATCAGCTGGGTGATTTAGATACAAGGTGAGATGATAGGTTACAGTAATATAAAGAGAAGAAAATATAAGGGAAAAGTAATATCCAAGTGGATAGTAGGTGAAGTACAGAGGGGGGGTAAAGGTAGTGATAGGGACATGAGGAAGAGTAGTGGAAAGAGTTGAAAAGAAAGATGGAAGCTGAGATCAGTCAGGATTTGAGCAAGGGCATAGCCAGTGAGTTTTAAAATAGTTTCTTAGTTGTTTTCTGAAAAGTTGTGATGAGCCTAGAGTGGTCAGTTCTATGGGAAGTTTATTCCAGTGTGAGCCAATGGTATTTGTAAACAAGGAAACCCCAGCTTTATTGTGTGTTTTGAGGGTGGCCACTAGTAATTTGTTAGCTGAGCGAAGGGAAGTAAGATTCCTGTAAGGGACAACAAGGTTATTTAGTATGGGTGTATTAGAAGGGTAATGGAGAATTTTATAGGTAATAACTAATTGATGTAGGAGAATGAGATTTTGAAGTTCAAGCCAGTCAAGTTTTTTGAGATTAACACAATGATGTGTGAGAAATGGGGAACCTGTGGCAAACCTGGCAATGCTGTGGTAGGCTGTGGCAAGTTTCTGAAGGTTAGATTTTGAAAGGTTTATAAAAGATGGGGAGGCATATAATAATGTAGAGATAAGATGAGTTTGGGCTAAAGACACCCTGGTGGTTGCTGTTAGAAAGGGCTTAAGTCTATAGAGGGCACCTATCTTTTTATTAACAGTTTTGATAGTTAGGTCAATGTGGTAATCAAAGTTTAGTTGATTATCTATTGTAACACCTAGTAGTTTAGCGGAACTATCAGGTGTAATGATAGTGCCATTGTCAGACACAATAGAAAAGGAAAGAGGGGTAGATTTCAAGGTTGGAGAAAATAGTAATAATTTAGTTTTTTTGGGATTAAGGAGGATACAGATATCTTGGAACCATCTTTCTGCTGTTGTAAAGACTTTTTGGGTGGAAGAATGAAGTTCAGCTGGAGATACAGCAGAACAGATAAGAGTTGAATCGTCTGCATATTGAATACATGAGGGTGTTGGGAGTGAGATAGACAGGTTGTTTATAAATATGGAGAAGAGAAGGGGTCCTAAGATGGATCCTTGTGGGACACCAATAGTGATTGGGAGCTGAGACGAGAGATGGCTGTCCCAAAGGACTGCTTGTTGTCTATCTTTCAGATAAGAGTCGAACCAGTGCAATGCTGAAGGTTCAAGTGAAAGAGATTTCAAAGTGTCTAGTAAAAGTTGATGGTTGACCATGTCAAAGGCTTTAGAGAGGTCAAGAAACAAAGCAGAAGAGTATAGGTTGTTATTGCGATTTTTGTTGATAGTATCTGTGAAGGAGAGAAGAGCAGTGGAAGTGCTATGGAAAGGTCTAAAGCCATGTTGAGTGTCTGAAAGTAGGCTATTATGTAAAAGATGATGTAAAAGTTGCTGGTGTATACAACGCTCCATGATTTTAGATAGTGGTGATAATAAGGCTATAGGACGGAAATTAGAAAGTTCATTAGAGTTACCTCCTTTATGCAGAGGAACAATATAGGAGACTTTCCAGAGGGATGGGATAGTAGATTCGGTTATTGTTCTGTTAATTAAAATAGAGACTGGGTATGCTAGTTCTGCTGATGCTAGCTGCAGATATTCAGCTGGTAGTTGGTCCGCTGAAGGAGTGCATGGTTTGAGTTTTGACAGTAACTTTTGTATATATGTTGTGGAGACTGTACTGAATGTTAGAGTGGGGGTGTTATTTTGAGGGGAGGTGTTTTTAAGGGAAGTATGGGGAGTCATGTTCTTTGCAAGACAGGTGACTGTTTCAGTGAAGAAGTTGTTGAATGTATTGGCTATAAGGTTGAGTGGGGTTTGTGCTAAGTTAGCTGGAGTAGGTGTTTTGGTATTTCCTGGATGGAGCAGTTTATTGATTCCTGACCAGAATTTTTTGGGGTTATGATTTGGATTTTTTTGATATTGAAGGTAATAATTCTTTTTATCGAGATGGGTAAGTTTTTTTGTGGTATTTCTAAGGTGTTTGAAGTTTTGATGGTCAGTTGGGTTTTTAGTTGTTCTTCATTTTTTGTCCATAGTTTATTCCTTAATAGCATGCACTGCATGAATTTCCTTGGTTGGAATTATCACTAACTAAATTCCCCTAGCAGTAAAAGAAAGGAATCATAAGAAGGGATTTTGTGGAGGTTTTCGATTTGATAGATCCTGAGGTCATTATGTGAATCATAAAAGCATATTCCAGGGAAACAAAAGACTTGTTAGTCTTTAGATTAAAAAAAAAAACAGGTCAGCCACAGGTGGACCCACAATTGGGATTTTTGGTTAGAGGGATTTGTCTATTATATGGCAGTTGTAGCAGAGAAAAAGACAATCCAGATCTCCCCATTTTGATGTGCTTTCTGACAATCAGGGTACTGTACCATTTCAGGGGAGGTTTGTTCTGGTTATTTCACAATCAGAAGTTCAAAAGCTAAAAGTAATCAACAAGAGCTTGAAAAGAGAAGAGTGACATACTGATACTTGGCTGGGAGTTATCACTGATAAACCTCAAGTGCCTCTGGTTGTTGGTCAAAGCAATTCAAGAGGAAAACAAAGGCATGTTGGACCTATAGCAGGGGCTACTGCTTGTGGCTGGCCTGCTGCTTTAGCCACACATTTTCTGTATGTGGGAAAGGGCACCCTGCTGTAAGCCTCAGGTTAGGTCAAATTTAACTTATAAGTTTGTGATGCTGCTCCCCACCAGGCCAGCTCAGACTGTCAATGCAGTTCTGAGTGGTTATAAGGATTCTACCTCTAAGGGCATAAACTCTCATTCTCCTATCATGTTAGAGGTATTTTCCGGATTAGTGCAAAATTGCCTGACAATGCCGCCAGGAGAGAAATTGTTTAAGGATTTAAGCTTGGTTATCCACTGAAGTCTTCTACCTGCCTCTCTCTGTAGATAGTAGGAAATTAGTGTCCATTTCTTGCAAAGAGGATATTAGAAGAGATCTTTTCAAAAAGGTGATCTAAGGTGGCAGAGTGCTAGGCCCCTTTTCTTCCCCTCCATTTCCTGAATTTAGGGTATCCCAATTTGGGCTTATGCACAAAAAAAGGCTGGAGAGCTCAGATTAATATACCACTTGTCCTTTCTGTAGGATTCATCTGTTACTGATGATATTGAGAGATAGACATCCAGAGTTCATTATTCATCTTTGGATGATGTCATTAAGATTGCAGGG
This sequence comes from Protopterus annectens, assembly GCF_019279795.1. NCBI lineage: Eukaryota > Metazoa > Chordata > Ceratodontiformes > Protopteridae > Protopterus > Protopterus annectens. Next base: position 798,790,353 of record NC_056734.1, read on the forward strand.
AATTCTCAGGCCCATGGTTGCAGAGTTATTTGTACAGTCTACCTTCCACTTGCTTCTGGTTAGGGAAGGGAGTGGCTCCTATTCAGCATGCATTTCAGCACAGCTATGCCTACGAGCTGCACAGTGGCTTGTTTCATTTTTAAGACATTCTGTGCTGTGCTTCACTGGTGCTGGCAGCAATGATGTCCTCAGCAGGCAGCTGTGCACAGCATGGATGACTTTTTAGTGGTACAGGATAGTGCAGCTGGAGCTGAGGCAGGTCTCCAGGAATTTATTAACTTGTGCTATGAGATGGGTGTTCATTTAGTGGAAGAGAAAGTTGTTGGTCCTCTAAACACTTAAAGTTTTTAGGGATGGAAGCTGACTCTCAGAATTGTGTTTTCTGCTTACCAATGAGCAAGCTCAAACATTTAAGGAAGGCCATTCAAAAATTCCTTGTATGGAAGAAAGCTTGGGTTTGTGAAGCAACTGTACTTTTAGGACTACTGGATTTCACTTGTAGGGTGTTTGCTCATGGGAGAGTATTCATCAGGTCAGTTGTCAATCTAGTAAAGGGAGGAAAGCAAAAGCATCATTGGATCAGAGTGACAGCCAGGGTTAAAGACGATCTCCATATATGGAAGATGTTTTTGTATGACTTTAATGGGGGTCTTATAGGATCATAGGAGATTACTAAGCTATCGACTTGGAGGTCATTTTAAGCTTAGCTGTTTCAACTTATGTAGAGGTACTAGTCAATACCCAAGATTTCATTTAGTGATGGCTGCCCATGTCAGGGAGGGTTGTGGGCACTATTTCCGGTAAGAATTTATGGTGCCCTATCCACTCATCTAGGTTCCTCTTGAACAATGTCATAGAGGTCCTCTGTTTCACATGAATTAGCAGTCTGTTCCAAAGACGTGGCAGTAGCTGGGAGATAAATATGTCCCTCCAACATGTCCTATTTAAGTTGCAGGCCATATTTAAGTCCCTGGAATTGGTAGCCCTAGACTCATTTATTTTATGGATATGCAGTAAGTTCATTAAATTTGGGTCTTGTGTTGCTCTTTAGGCCAGGCATAACTCTCCCCTAAGAATTCTATATGATAAGGAGTATAATGACAGGGATTTTAGTTGGACCGTGCGAAACATATGCTAGAGGCCCTTGATCTTCTTTGTTAGAGACCTCTGAGGTCTCTCCAATTGCTACAGTTGCTTAGTACTCTACATACCAAATGGGACTTTATACTCAATTATGGGCAGGATCCCAGATAAGTGTTGAGTATAGGGGGATTATAACTTCTTTTGCTCTAAAGGTGATGCCTTTACTAATCATGTGAGCTATGTGGAAAGCTTTCCTTACAATGGCAGACATGTAGTGGTCGAACTTAAGGTTGAGGTTAACCAGTGATCCCAGGTCCCTTACCACTTCATGGGTACTTAGGGTATTGTTATTGATTTGATAGTGTGAATGGGACATTGTGCTGAAAGGAATGATGATGCATTTCTTTGCATTCAGTTTGAGACCATGACTAATGCACCAATTGTTGGTCTGTGTGAGGCCATCCTGGAATATACTGACATCAATGGGGATTTAATGATTGTTCCTAGTCTGCAGTCATCTGCAAACTTGGCCAGCCGCAACCCTTTATTTTGATCTGAACTTCGGAGAAGTGTATACTAAATAGTAGGGAGCTCAGCACTGACCTCTGTGACACCCCGCTGGTAATAGGTCTGCTGGTTGATGTGGAGTCACTCACTTTGATAATGTGTGTCTGATTTGTGAGCCATTTGGCAACACATTATACAACAAAGGGGTTTATATTCAGTTTGCTAAGTTTATCAATAATACCTGAATGTGGGATTGTGTTGAAAGCCTTTGCCAATTTGAGGAATGCTGTGTGCACAGATTTGCCCTCATCAATGGCCTTGGTCACACTTTCAAAGAAATCCACCTGATTTAACAGGCAGGATCTGTCCTTCATGAAGCCGAATTGGGTAGGCTCCAGGGTTTGAAGATCACCTAGGTCTTTATATATGAGGTCCATAATGATACATTCTATAGCCTTACAGATGAGGCTAGTCAGCCTTATGGGTTTGTAATTCCCCGGGTCTGTTGCTAGGCCACCTTTGTGGAGGGCAATAACTGCAGCTGTTCTCCATTCCACAGGAACAAAGCCTGTGGTTAAGTTATGATTGAAAAGGTTACATAGTGGTGATGCTAGTTCATGTTTTAGCCTGTTTAGAAGACAACCTGGGATGTCATCTGGTCTCACTGAGGCCATGTTCTTTGCCTTGGACAGGGCTTTGAGGAACTGCTCTTTAGATATGTAAGGCAGAAGGAAGTTTGCGGGTGGGTTTGTTGTAAGTTAGGAGGGGATAATGGACTGAAATTTTTGCCAAACCTAACCATAGCAGGTTCGCTATCTTTGTGGGGTCAGTGTGTTTGATACAGTTGTCCACCAGTTCTGCACATGCCTGGGTCCTACCCTTTAGGTTACGTGCATAGCTGTAAAAGGCCTTATGGTTATACTTGGCAGTACTTGCTAGGTTTCTCTCAAAGGAGCTCTTAGAGGATTTGACAAGTTGTCTCATTTGCCTGTTAAGGCTGAGGAGGTTGCTTTTCTATTGTTGGGTCCTTGTCTTTGTTTTCTTGGACAACAACTAAAATATTTATTGTAGAGTTTGCTGATGCTGGAAGTCCATGGCAGCTTGATTTTACTTGGGGCTCTGGCTTTGACTCTATCTGCTACAGCAGAGTTTATACACTTATGCAAGTGATTGTACAGGTCTTAAATGTAAGCTTCGTCATAGTTACCACTTACAGCTTAAGGTGGGGCTTGGAATGCATTTATACCTTCATCTAGGAGGGTATGGTTTGCCTTGGTGAAGATTTTAAGCTTAATTTCAGCCTTTGTGAATTCTGGTGTTAGTGTCAGTTGGAAGATGACTGATTTGTAGTCAGTTTTAACTAATGAAGGTCCAACAGTTACAGCAGTACACCCGCTTGACATGTTGGAAAGGACCATATCTGGAATGTTTACATGGAACTTTTGTGCTAGTTTGGGCTAGAGTAGGTTTCCCAGTTGATGGTGGGATAATTGAAATCCCCCATAACCAGTGAATTCAGTACAATTTGGATTGTCTTCAGTTTGGTTAAGTAGGCTTCATGTGTGTTTTGACCCATGAAGGAGGATCTATAACTGGCTAGGACTTGAAAGGGCATCTTACTCACCATAATGTGAACTAAAGGTATGGAAGGCATTGCAGCCTTGCAGGGCCAGGGTACTCTCTGAAGCCTTAAACCAAGTTTCTGTGACTGCACAGACATCTAAATCTTCTAGTGATAGAAGTGCTACTAGGGAGGGCAGCTTTTTGTTTAAGCTCCTAGCAGTTAGCAACATGACCGTTGTTTTTTTCTGATTGTTTAATTTAACATCAATTGCTTTTGAGACCTTGCAAAAAAAGGCACTATGGGGGAAGCAACAGCCTTTGCCAGCAGCCGAAAGCCTAGGCATGCAGGTGCAAACTGTTTCTATCAAAGCAGAGAGGTTTTTTGACCATGGCTTCCCAGGTAGACAGGAACTTGAGACCCCTGGAATGAGACCAAAAACTAAGCCAATTATTGAAATCAATCACTTTTTATTTATACTGTGGCATCATTCTAGGTGAGGGTATTATGCTGCTCAAGGCTAAGGACATACCTGCCTGGGGCACATACTCAGAGACCTCAACCATGTATCTCTTCATATAGTCCAGTGAGATATGTCTCAGGTCATTCATACCAACATGAACTATGACAGAGTCATAATTCTATTTGTAGATGAGAGAGGTCAGTGGATGCATGATTTGCTGAATCCTTTCACCGGACAGGCAGCTGACCACCTGGTGAGTGGGACATCCATGTGTCTCACTACTGAGTCTCCAGTGACAAGAAAACTTAGTTTTAGAGTGTTGCTCCTTATTGGCTTGGTGGGTCAGACAAAGGTGCTGCTATGTGTCATGGCTGCAGTAGAGACTGTGTTAGCTGTAGCAGACTTGTGCTTTGGTTGTCTCTGGTGTTCTGGTAAGTTTTTCAAGAGAACCTCTGCATATGTGGATTTATATGTTTGATGCGTACCATGTGTATGAGTAGTGGTATGTGTAAGAACAGTGGTACCATGTCTATATGTAGTGGTGGGTGGGTTGACAACATTCTCCGTGTTACTGTTTTGCGTGAGAGAGAGCATGGATTCTAGATTCTTGGTGTAAATACATCTCTCACACTCTGTGCTAGATTGTGTTATTAGTAGATGGTTGTCTGGGTACATGAGGCAAGACACTGCCTCAAGAAACCCAAGTCAACAAGGTTGGCAGGAGAAACAAGGATAGTCCAACTGCCCATAATGCTAGGTTGAAGACTGTTGCCACTAAGGGTGGCTTTTCAGAAACGGTCACGGAGGAACTCAGTGAATGGATATTTCTGCCTGGGTTTTAAGGGAAAAATTGTTGAATTTAACTGTCTCATTTTGGTGCACAGTTGCACGGCAGTGTGCAGTGCTGTGTGATGTGTAAACAAGAAGAAACCTGCTCAGATGCAGGGCCTAAATACCAGAAGCTAAAATTTGAAAAAAACTCAAACAAAATTCAAAAGGACCAATGAAGATGCTTATTCCAAGCCATAGACTGGCCTCCCTTTACCAGGCAGGTGCCAGTTAAACACAATTCTCTCACAAAAGTGCAGATAGGCCCCTTCCAATCAAAGATGGCCTGGAAAACATGCTCAGAACAAACAAAGCACTATAAACAGTTCCAGAAGCAGCAGGCTTGGATCTGGACTGTGCTACACCTGCTAGCTACCCTAGTTTCAGTGAGAAACACTAAAGAATATTTAACACAGCAGAAAAATAGCAGTGAGGCACTGAAAAAATATTTAAAATAGCAGAAAATCAGCCAGGAGGGTCTAAAGAATGATTTAAGCAGTTAACAGATACTTTAATTACTAATGATAAGGTTGGTATTATGTTGACCATTAAGAAACCAAGACTAGCGACTTTCTTTGGAATTCCAAAGATTCATAAAAGTACAACTGACCCTCCATATAGGCCAATTGTGTCAGGGAAGAGGTCTAAAACATATGCTATTGCATCTTTTTTGGACCATACACGTAAACATATTCCTGATCAGTACGAGCATATGTTGAAGGATTCTTGGGATTTTTTTACGTGGTTTGACACTACAGTCTTATGAAGGTGAGGTGTACTTTTTAACCATTGATGTGGTTGACTTATTCACCTGTATTCCAACTGATGAGGGTTTAGATTACTTTTGGCTACTTTTGAAGGACAGAAAGTATACCTTGAGCTTTGATATTGACCTGTTGATAGAACTAATGAGAATGTGTTGGAAAACAATTTTGTGTATTTTGAGGGGGAAACTTTCAAGCAGGTTAGAGGCGTAACTATGGGGGCAGCTTGTGCCCCCATCTACGCTAACCTTGTCCTTTTACAATGGGAGTTGCAGCACTTGTTCCTTTCAGATTTTTACAACAACAACGTTAAATTATACCGACGCTTCTTGGACAATTTGTTTATTATTTGGGAAGGACCAGCGAACACTGTTGTGGAGTTTGTTGAGTTTTTAAATTCCACCACTGGATTTTTAAAATTTACATTTAATTTTGACCAGGGTGGAATTGATTATTTAGATGTGAGGTTAGACAAAACTAATGGGGGATTAAAATCAAGAATTTATAGGAAGAACACTTTCAGTAATTCCTACCTCCCCTATAATAGTGATCGCCCTTGGAAACAAAAAAGGAGTATAGTCAAGAGCCAAATGGTCAGTGTGGCCAGGATGACATCAGAGTGGGATGATTTTTTAGTGGAAATTGATTTTATTACTGATTTGTTTAGTTTAAGGGGTTATCCTGATAGGTTAATAAAGGAAGTATCGGTAGAAATTATGGTGGTGGTGCAACTAGAGTTTCTCCTATTTTGGGGAAACCATTGGAAATTGTAAAAGGTCATGAAATAGATAGTGAACAAGCTTTGAAAAGAGCTATGGTTCTTCAACACAGTAACAGTACAAGGGAAGTTAAGGACCTCATTCAGAGAAATTGGAAGATGTTAAAGCACAACAAGGACTGTAGGTGATCATCCTAACTTTGTTAATAAAACAGGAACAAATCTGAAAAAGGTGTTCAAAAGTAACAATTATAGATGTACAACTACTTTGGATAAGGGAACTAGTAGGTGTGGTAGGTGTGGGTATTGTAGATTCATTTTGGACGAAGTATCTATCACCTTAAAAAAATATGGCAACAATAGGATTTATTTAAAGAAGGGTAACTGTCATACTAAGGGTATTGTGTACTTAGCCCTGTGTAGAGACTGTCCTAATTTCTACATAGGGAAGTCAGAGAGAGCGTTGAACAAACACATTTATGAACATTTATACAACATAAAAAAAGGGAATATTAATAATGCATTAAGTAAACATTTACAAGCCTAAACACACTGGCTTTTGTTTTGGGATTCTTGAACAAGTACCTATTGACCCTAAAGGGGGAGATTGGGAGAATTGGCTATGCTGTAGGGAGACCTATTGGCAAATTAGATTGAACGCCACCCACCCCCCGGGACTAAATGAGCATATTTCTATTAAGCCTTATTTGATTAAAAAAGCAGAAGATTTATCAAAATAATTATTTAAAAGAACCACTGAAACAATTATTAAAGTAATATTTTGATTGTATTGTTTTACATCATTTTAAAGTATTTTAAATTTTTGATACCCTTTTCTTTTTCTTTTTTAGATAGAACTGTTATTTTGTGTTAGTTTATACTACTTTAATTTAAAGTTTTATCAAGTTCATTAATGTTTGGTAAACAAAGTGAATTTATGTGTGTTTTTAAACTTGACAGTTGTAAAAATGTGCGTGGTTACTTTAAATTTAGGTCAGACTGGTTTTGGCGCCTTTTTTCAAAATGAAGTTATTTAAAGATGGCTGATTGAACAGTTACACTGTTTTTATACTTGAAAAAGCCCTACAATTGAGTTCGGGTGAAAGCGCTTCTGGAATTTATACAATAAATATTTTATGGACTTGCAACCTGTGTGCTGACATGATCGTTTTATTGGATTAGTGGTTTTGTTTCTACAATCTTTTTCCACTTGTTTTTTATTTATATAGATACTTTAATTAAGAACTGCTTGGTAAGAAAACCAGAGCAGGCAGAACAGATACCTTTAAAGCAGTGAAAAAATGCCAGTAAATACTTAACAAACAATGAAACCAACAAAAAAGCTTGCTAAACAGTGGAAATAGCAATAAAATTTGATTTTACAGGCACAGTGTTGCAGGTAATTGCAGTATAACAGTGTAGTTTAGTACACAGTAAATATATACAGTATAAACCTAGGCCTCAGGCAATAAAAAAGTGCAGTAAATAGTATAAATAAACAATAAACAGGTAACTTATGTTTTTTGGAAACTCAAAACCCGCTAGTCATCTGGTATCTCAGCTCAGAGCTGTGGGTGGTAGCCCTCCTCAATTTAGCTCAGTAGGAACAAGCAGAAACCTGCTCAGATACAGGGCCTAAATGCCAGAAGCTAAAACTTAAAAAAAAACTCTTAACAAAATTCAAAAGGACCAATGAGGATGCTTATTCCAAGCCCTAGACAAGCCTCACTTTACCAGTCAGGTGCCAATCAAACACAATTCTCTCACAAAAGTGCAGACAGGACCCTTCCAATCCCTTGGAAAATGTGCTCAGAACAAACAAACCACTATAAACAGTTCCAGAAGCAGCAGGCATGGATCTGGACTATGCTACAGATACTAGCTACCTTAGTTTCAGTGGGAAGCACTAGAGAATATTCTAATACAGCAGAAAAATAGCAGTGACACACTGAAAAATCATTTAAAACAGCAGAAAATCACCCAGGAGCCTCTAAAGAGTGATTTACACATTTAACAGATTGGTTAATTAAGTACTGCTTGGTGGGAAAACCAGGCCAGGCAGAACACATAACTTTAAATCAGGGGAAAGAAATATGAGTAAATGCTTAAACAGTGGAAGCAACAAAAGACATTGCTAAACAGTGAAAACAGCAATAAAATGTGATTTTGCAGGCAGAGTGTAGCAGGCAACTGCAGTACAACAGTGTAGTTTAGTACACAATAAATAAATCCTTTCTGGCGCAGTGAATGGCTGTAATCCCAAGCCTTGCAACTTTACATGGACACTGCTGGCAGTTCTAAAATGGGGGAATTTTGCCAGAGAAGATGATTTGCAACCCATTGGCCTGATTCCTGGCCATAAGAGTGAAAAAAAGATCTGTTGACTAATCAGAAGATTATATTTTATTCTAATAACCAGGCTTTGATTCGGGTCCTCAACAAGAAAACTTCAAAATCCCACTGGCTTTAATTAGTCATTATAGTTCTAGTACTGCATAAACTGCATATCAGTTTATGTCGTTTAGAGGTAAGTGCATTCTAAGGAAAGCAAATAAAATAGCAGATATTCTCTCTTGTTTAAAAATGCCACTATATTGCAGCCTGGTTTGAGATATGAGTGAAGAACCCACTTCAATCCCTGCCTGTGTATGGCTGATTGGCAAGGACTGATACAAGTGTTGTTCTGTAATTTGTGGGAGTGTAGTACAACAAAGCCATATGGGACACCTTTTTAGCTTTTCATAGGTTCTGTGATCAGCTGCCCATTCAGGAGGGTGCCTAGTCCTGCTCTTTAGTTGCTTATCATGTTATTTTCAGGTGCTTGAGACATGATACAGGGGCTACCTTTCAGATACATTTGGCACCTCCCAGTCTTAGAATGAAATTATTAGCCTTCCTTTTCTTTATGTTTTCAGTAAGGAGTCAGGCATATATTCATTATTTGAATGTTTATAGCTGTATGTTTATTTAATATTTTGTACCATGCTATTGGTGCTATAGATGAATTAATGGTTAGATTATATGTATAATATCTATACCTATATATATATATATATATATATATATATATATATATATATATATATATATATATATATATATATATATATATTAATAATAACATGGAAGATAAGGGAGAGGTTAAACATATGCAGCACAATAGTGGCTACACTGGCACTACATGGGCAGGAAAGGGGATATCAGTTTGGGCAGTTGTGGGACAGTCTTCCCACTGAATTCCTGGGCGAAGAAGTATCTGGTGGAGAGGAAGTGGTATATCACTCTGTTCAACAGTCAGTGGACGGGTGTGCCTATGGACACTAGTACTGATAAGCAAGTCAGGTGGTAGCTGAGATTGCTACTTGGCCTGGGCCATTTAGCTGCAGTTTTATGTTACTGGCAGAGTGTTGCACTACTAACTGATGTTTTGAAGTCACAAAATCAGTTCTGGTTCTACTGGCCATATGTGTCAAGTGTTTTATTGCAAAAGGGTAGTGACAGCAATGCTACTGTAATCCAGATTAATGTCTGCTACTATCCTTTAGAGCTTATTTCAGAATCTGGAAAGAATTTAACTGACTCAGTAAATAGCAGAGTTTAAGCTGATAAGGAATTTATAAAAGTAGGATTTATTATCATTTGTCAATCATCTAATACAGCAAAAATGTTTACTATTATTATTTGTTTACAGTTAAGAGACAAGTTATGAGAATTAATGGTTATTGTGTAACTTAATTGCTCCAGTTGTAATTAAGGAAAATATTATTTACCACAGACACGTGGGCTTTGTTTCTTGCATAAAGATAACAGCCACACCCTTCATGGATGATCAGATCACCTTGATTACTACTGACAAATTTACAGACCGGGCATAATGATTTTAGCTCGATATACAGCAAGACCTCCTGGCACACTTTCTTTTATTTATTGTAAAACACAGTGCATATTCTTAAGAGTTTATTGCTTTTACTGTTATCTAGAGAACATAGATGTATTGTCACATGGTCGTGTTTCACTGAACTACTGCAAAGTCTGTAAATTAAACTCATAAATCTCACAGCAAAACTCTTTTGGTCCATCTTACTATTTTTTTTTTGCTATTAAAATCAACAAATGCTACAGCAGCTACTGCCATTTAATGTATTTTACCTAATAAGATGCCACAAGTTAAAAAGATTCGAAATGAAAGATGACTTCCAATTTGTAGTTCATTGCATCCATACAGAAAGGTACCAGGAATCTCTGTCATTAAACATGCATTCTGTTATCACTCATAATTAACCTTTATCCTGCCCTCCTCCCTTCCTTCCTGGTCATTCTGTCTCTTATAACTGATTTGTCCCTAACCTTAACCTTGCCTACTTCCCATGAAAGCACTTTACCATGTTTTGTATCAGACATTGCTTCCTAACCCTTTTGCTGAATAGGTTCTGTGTCTTGGGTAGCTCTGAGCACATCTACTTACTGTAGAGCCTGAAGAAAGGCTTGAATGGTGACATGTTTTTCTGTTATCTCTTAAAATCCTGCCTCTCAGAACCTTAAGTGACCAACTCTAAACGTGCATTTCTGTTGCTCTTGCTCACTGCCATTGCTAAGTCCAGTCAACATTTAAATAATCGCAACTCACACTAATACAGAAAGCAAGAATTAATATAATTCTTGTATAGTTCTTGTTATCTTTAAATAATTACTGCTGATAAAGTATTATTGCGCCTGACTTGAAGTGACTTCTACATTCTTAGCAGGATTGCAAAACATGGATATTAGAAGTACAAACCCTTCAAAAACTTGTGCTGTCTGGTCAGTGTTTAAAATTAAACAGGCATGGTAATGTCTTAAGATGGCTACTATACACAGACACAGCCCGGTAGAATAACTTCCTGTCAGACATGATGACTTCAGCAGCAACTCAGCATCCACTGTGCTCAGTTCATTTAACAGCTGAAAAAATAAAAAATATAGTCAGTTTACAGCTTAGATAATTATCTACTATTGTAAACATTATTGAAAAATACTTAAAGTGAAGGCTTTGCTTTAAAAACTAGGCACTGCTTATAAAGCAAAACACATTAAAGCTTTAGCAATTGCACTCATGCCAGATTATGACCACAATTTATTTTTATGGCTATCATTTTTTATTAAATGTAAAACAATATACTGTTATTTTACTAACATGCATACGGTGGTATCTATAGTAACTATGTTTGCTTAACTGCATAGTGATTAACCACATTTCATATCAAATGTTTCCAAGGTAACTGATGACATGATGGCACAGACTGTTTCTAAACTAGCTAATCTTTTCAGTAATTTAATATATATTTAAACAAACTGATTACCTTTCATAAAATGATCTCGTGATTGCTGCCGTGCAAGCTTAGATCTGCATAAATTCATGCAATGGTTGTTTAAATTATTGTTATTTCTACTTAGGCAATATGTATCTCGTTTATAATGCAGATGACAATTTACATCTTTCAGCGCAGAATATTAATACTTATCATGCCTCCATAGTTTCTATACTTTGTGTTACCCGAACTAAGACATTATTTAGGCTGATAGGTTTTTATAAGCTGATTATCTCAGCTGTTTTGTTGTCATATGCGGAGAGGAAAATATGACAAAATATTCAACAAATTTTTACTGACTTGGGAAAAAGCCTTCATTGTGGCATGGAATTCCCTATACATCCTAACTGTTATGATGATGTGAAACAAATCAGCACTTATTTTGACAAACCAAATAAGACAAATTATCTCTTGTTGATCAAAGGGTATAATCAAGGTATATTTGTGTGGCAGAGCATAAGGATTTCAGTCAGTAGTTGAGGCAGCCTTTGACTCACCTACATGACAATTAAGTCATCTGCATGATAATTTCTGAAAATGAGGTAGTGAGCACTTACATGATCACCAGCATTTCTACAGCTGAAGGGGGGTCACTGAGGTGAACAGGTGACTTTATCATCAACCGAATGAATTGTAATGGATGCTTGTGATTCTTTGTGGAAGGGATCGCTGTTTGCCTGACTGGAAACATTTTAATTGAATTTAAGCATGAAGTGAAACAGGGGATTCATCAGTCACCTCCCTGATCACATACTCCATGATTCCAAATATTTAGGAGTATAGCAAAGGCTAAAGTGAAGTGAGGGTTCGACCTAGCACGTAGGGCCCTAAAGAAAAATAACTCCTGTGTTTTTTTCCTGACAGTAGTTAAGATAACAGTAATTATCTGTCAGCATATATATAATGATCAGTTTACAGCTGATGAAATCATATGTAAACCAGAAAATAACCTTAAATACTTCATTCTTAGCAAATAGATTACTTTTTACTTAACAGGTACCTGTTATAACAAAATGCTATAATCTGCAGATTTAACTGTGAAAATTAAGATATTGCCATTTAGTTGACCTTGTAATTGACAAAATTACCAAATGTTAATTGAAGACATACAAACATAAATATCTATCTAGCATCACTGGCTGTTCTTAGTACACAGGTAATGGCCGCTGGTTACAAAATTCAACTCATCACAAGTTCATAGGTACATACTAAGCTAGCTGCCCTCATGGGCCATTTTAAGCCTAGCCAGTTCCCCTTTTTGGGCTTAAATTAACCTGAACAATTTGGTTAGAGACTGTCCTTTCCCATCCCACGGTTGATAAGTAAATATTACCCATAATGAGAATAACTAGGATCATACCATAAATAATTTGAGGAGACCCATGCATGAGATAAAGCATTTCATAGTCATACATTGATAGATTGTTACTAGGCTAGTGACCTGGAGGCCCTTCTAACTATAGCCATGTTTTCTGGAAAGAATAATGATGTCCTGTATATGAATACGACATTGAGAGCAAGGCATTTATAAGCTACCTCTGTCCATAAAGGTCATGAGTGTAAGGTCTGCTGTAAATTTCCTATTCCCAATTTACTGTTGTAGGTTGCGCTTAAGCTAAGTAATAGATGAGCTCCATTTCACATCGATGGTGAGCCTGTTCCATTGGAGGGGCAGTGTCTGGGATACATATCTGTTTCTCCAGCGTGTTCTGTTTATTATCCCAGGCTGTTTGGAATTTGGTATACACATTCTGCATCAAAATCAAATTGCATGACTCCCTGCAAAAATAAAGGGAAACAGAAGAGTGGAACAGAAGCTAGGATTCCTATCTCGCAATGCTTGAATCTGTAGTTATGTTCTTGGCCGACATGCCCTGTGTGCAGAATTTGTACATTCTCTATATGTCAGTGCGGATTTTCAGGGGGTGATCCTTCTGTGTCGCACATTCCATAGACATACTATGGGTTATCAAAGAATCCCCAAATATGTCTAGAGCAGTACATGCCAAGGATGAGTAAGGAAGTTAGCATACATCTCAACTGTTCAGATTTTTGCGGAATGTCCAGATTTTGGCATCATATTTTTGGTCTGTTCCTCATATAATTTGTGGTTTTCTGGCAAATCACTGAGGAATGAAATCACTAAATAATGACAGACATTTGAGATTCAGACTTCATGTCCTTCAGAAAATATACGCTAACATAAACCCTGTTATTCTAGCAATTTTCTAAGTTTAAAAGAGCAATATTTATAGTCTGTCCCTGTTTTTGGGCCTTTGTCCAGATATCCTGCACCGAGAAATCGAGAAGTATGTGAGTGTGTGTGTGTGTGTGTGCGTGTGTGTGTGTGTGTGTGTGTGTGTGTGTGTGTGTGTGAGTGTGTGTGTGTGTGTGTGTGTGTGTGTGTGTGTGTGTGTGTGTGTGTGTGTGTGTGTGTGTGTGTTTGTGTGTCTATATATATATATATATATATATATATATATATATATATATTTATACTAGTATTAATAGTTGAGCCACACAAAGGTCAAAGTGTTTAAAACTGACATAGTTAAATTCGACAAAAAAGACATCAATATACTTTAGGGTATGCTTCAAAGTTAATCCTTGGAATTGCAAACGAAAATAGTGTTTTTTTGCAGGTGGGGCAAGTCACCCTGCACACCTTATGTGGATGCTGCACCCCCTCATCCCTGCTAATTATATATACTAACTTTGACACCACACAATCCACAGAAATGGCATATCTCCCTACCCCAGGACTATTGATTTAGTATTTCTCTCAACCAGCTGTATATGTTGATCAAAACTGGTCGACAATTCAGGCATTAACATAAGTGAAATTTCCAAGCACAAGACAAGTCGTAGTCAGTAGAACAGGGTCTTTGGATAAAAAATAGAAACACAATGCCCACAAAAACATCAAATAGACCACTCAATGGCTGGAGATATTATTAAGATTTCAACATGTTTATTTGGTGAGTGCTTTCGTGGTGTAGATACACCACTTCATCAGACCTGTAAATAACAAATTATCATGCTCATATATATTTGCAGTAATTAAAAAACAACCAGTCACAGGTAAAAAATCATTAACTCAAACAATCCATGCTTAAAAAGACAGCGCATCACTACTACAGAATAAAAAACACTTTCATAAAAAGCATCATAAAAGATATTATGTAATGCACTCATGTAGTTCATAAAAACATAAACTGCTTTATTCTCATTAATAAATTTTCATTAATAGATTTTGTGTGTGTATATCTGAAAATAATTTCTTCTTAACTCAAGTGTAGACAATTAGGTTTCTTATTTCTTAGATACTGAAAAAATGCCAGCACAAATAGTATATATCAGCAACACTAAGGTAAAACTTCAGTGTTTTAATACATATCGAACAATTCAATAATCCAGACCGGTTTCAGCCTAACATGGCTTTCCTCAGTGAAACAAGAAAAGTACAAACAGGAAATGATGCACAAATGCAGGTTTAAATAAGGTCCATAGACCAACGAGGTGCTTCCAAAGGATTTTAGGCATGCCCATAATACAGCCTGAAAGAAAAACTGGAAGGAAAAATACAAACTAGAAAATAAAAAATAACAAGTAAAAAATAGATGATCCAAATAGCAAATATGGTAATAAAACATAAGTATGATAATACATTCAATATTGGATATATTAATTGGTTATAAATGATCATTTAAACCAAGAGAAAATAGTGCCCCTAGCTTGATAATCCAGTATTTCTCTTTTTGGTTGAGAATGGAATGCCATCCCTGTTTGTTGGATCTGTCACTCAAAATTCTATCTACAATACAAAATTGAAATCTAGCAGTATGATGTTGTGTGTAGTGCCTGAACAGAGCGTTGGTTTCTCTTTTGGTTCGAATGTCACTACGATGTTCCGACATGTGTAATCTCAACCCCCGTGATGTCTTACCCACATAAAATGAACCACATGTGCAAGTCGCAAGATATACCACCCAATCACTATTACAGTTGCCAAAAAATTTCATGTTAAAAATCCTCAGTGTTTTTACTGGAAAATTGTTTAGATGTGAATATAAATGGACATGATGAACAATGGCCACATTGATAAGTGCCGCAAAGTTTGTAACCAGTCATCGTAAGTTGTAGATGTATAATGCCACCTGAACCCATCCTCTTATAATGTGAAAAAAATGAACTTAGCGTTCTCTCTCTATGGCAACCATATTGACAAGTGTTACCGACTAAGGAGGCAATATCCTCATTGGCAGTGAGGATGTTCCAATGTTTCATTGTGGTATTTCTAATCAAATTGATGTTACACCCATAGGTAGTAATAAACCGTAATCCTCCATCCTGTGCATCCCTATTTCTGTCACAATATTTGAGAAGGGAGGTTCTGGTGGAATTAGTTGCAAAGTGACGTGCCAACTGAATGTCAGGCTCCTTGTATCCCCTGGTTCTAAATCTGTTGGTTAGATCTTGTTGTGATTCTTTAAAGTCATTTTCTGCGGAACAAATCCTGCGTATCCTGAGGAACTGGGATTTGGGTATATTCCGGATGATGTAGCTAGGGTGCATACTAGTTGCATGTAATAAAGTATTGTATTGCGGGTATTTACGGAATGTTTTGCTTTGTAAAGTACCATCTGGGTTCCTGATGACGGTCACATCCAAAAAGTTGATTTGATTTTGGTGATAAGTTGAAGTAAATTCAATACCCCATTTGTTATGGTTGAGATATGACACAAATTCAGCCAAATATTCTTCATCGGAATGCCAAACTAACCAACAATCATCAAGATAATGTCGCCAAATATCCAGTTCCTCAAGATAGATGTTATGTGTTTGATCATAAATGAGTTGCTCCTCAATGTAGCCCATGAATAAGTCCGCATATATAGGAGAAAAAGAGGCTCCATAGCGGTATCCTTCAACTGCCAATAGCATTCACCTTGAAAATAGAAAACATTTTTATTCAAAACTTTTGAATATTTCCAAAATTGTCTTGACAGAAGATCAAAAGAAAGTGTTAAATAAAGGTTTAAACTTTGTTCCAGGGTTTTTTGTGGATGAATTTCATATTGTCATATTGGACTCAGTTCATATTTTTGAAAGCAGATTAATGAGACAGAAACTGGGTAAGCTACGGAGGGACATAAATGATTTTAAGGTGGGCCATGCATTTGTATGGCCTAGAAACCACACAGTGGAGTTGGCGGGGGCCCATACTACCTTAAAACAACAGGACAACACAAGTGATGTAATGACAATGACTGTTTCCACCAGCAATGAAGCACCTATAGAGGAATGCCTTGGGGCTAAATGTAAAGTTTATGCTCCACCTCTTACTACAGACGCTGAAGTAGTTAATGACGTCTGGAGTTCAAATAAGAAAAGCTCACTTGAGAAAATCTTTAATAGGAATGTTCTTTTAAAACTGATGTTTAAAAATGAGTCAGACTTTGATAATGTCAGATAAAGGAAACCCAGTACGTTTGTACCACCGGGCAATACTACTATGGATGTTTTTTCACAATTGTGTGAGGCAGAATTATTTGAGAAGTTGGATGATAGTAGAAAAAGTAATTTTTGCAATATGAATAAGCAAGAAAGTGTGGCCTTAAGAAGCCTACAAATGAACCAAAGCATTGTGATAAAACCTGTGGACAAAGGTGGCCCAATAGTGATCATGGACAGTGATTATTATATACAGACCATGCAAGGTGTGTTATGTGACAATAATGTATATAAATTAATTAGTCCAGCAGAGCTTAGAAAATTAATTGTGAATGTTGAACATACTATATATGACATGTTTTTGAACAACATTATAGATTTAGACTTATACAACTATTTTAAAGTATCTAAACCTTTGACACCAGTTATAAATGGAATACCCAAAATTCACAAGAATCCAGTTACATCCTCTCTGAGATCCATTGTTTCCAGAAGGCATTGGGTAACAGAACCTCTATCACTGTTTGTGGAGAAGAACCTAAGGCCTGTGGTTGACAAGAATAAGTGCATTCTCAAAGATTCGAGACAATTTTTACAGGATTTGTTTAACTATAATAAGGATGTTGATTTACAGAAAGGAACAATCTTGTTGGTCAAATTAGATGTACGTTCTTTGTTCATGTGCATACCTAATGAGCAAGGTGTTGATCTGATCCATGAATATCTAATATCTGATAGAACCTATGAAGGTAAATATGTAGATTTGTTATGCCAGCTTATGATGCTTATTTTGGAAAACAATGTTATGATGTTTGACCATGATATATTTTTACAGAAAGAAGGCTTAGCTATGGACAGTTCCAGTGCCAATAGCTATGCCAACTTGGTCATGGCCAGTTGGGAAAATCACTATGTGTTATCACAAAACAGATGGAATAAGGTGATCTTCTACAAATGTTTTGTAGATGACCTGTTTCTGCTATGGAAGGGAAACACAACTGAGTTAGAAAGCTTCTGTGAATTTATCAATGACCCGACTACTTTTCTTGCATTTGAGGTGAATTCCTCTTATAATGAGATGAATTTTCTTTTTTTATGTGTATACTGGGACAGTACTGGAAAATTATCTACCAAGATGTATAGGAAAGATTGTCATAGGAATCACCTTTTGCATAGAAGCAGTATGCATCCTAGGCATATCTTCACAAATGTAGTCAAAGGCCAGACCCTAAGGGCCTCTAGGCTTACCGAAGAGGATGAAGTTTTTGATGTTGAGTTGACTGATCTGGAACAGAGGTTTGTGGAGATTGGGTATACTGATTTCACCACCTGTAAGATATTGTCCAATGGAGTGGACCTCAGATATAATGTTGGGAAGCCATATTATTCAGAGGAGAGGGCTTCATCTACATTCAGCTTGAGTTGTAAGAAGAAAAGGATGAACAATTATGTAGGTATGCCAACTGAATTCTTGGGTGATGTACATGTAGTTATTGATATTATTAGAAAGTATTGGTCTGTTTTAATGCAAGACCCAGAAATACATCCCACTGCAGATGACAAGCCCTGATTTTCTTTCAAGAATAGGAAGTCACTCAGACAATTTCTATGTTACCCCAAGAAAAGAAGAGACACAGATGATCCGAGTGGCAAAAAAGGCACTAATCCCTGTTATAATTGTAATCAATGTAAGTACATTGACACTAAATTTGTGCATCCAGATTTTCAAAAAGAGTTTGTTTTTAAGGTTAGAGCAAGTTGCAACAGCATGAATATTGTTAATTTAGCTGTATGCAACACATGCTCTTCCTTTTATGTTGGTAAGACAAACAGAAAACTCAGATATAGGATTAGGGAACATATGTTAAAAATCAGGAATGGTGACTGCACCAATCACATACTTTTAGGTTTCTAGTAATCAAAATGGTTCACAAAAGTGAAAGAGGGGGTGATATAGTGACTGTAACAGAGACAACAGAAAGTAGATGGACAGTGAGACTCAGGGCAGATAAAGGGAAGGGTCTAAATGACAGGGTACCTCTCAAACCTTTGGTTAAGTCCAGACCATTGGTTAAGAAATAAGAAACCTAATTGTCTACACTTGAGTAAAGAAGATATACACACACAAAATCTATTAATGAAAATTTATTAATGAGAATAAAGCAGTTTATGTTTTTATGAACTACATGAGTGCATTGCACAATATCTTTTATGATGCTTTTTATGAAACTGTTTTTTATTCTGTAGTAGTGATGTGCTGTCTTTTTAAGCATGGATTGTATGAGTTAATGATTTTTTACCTGTGACTGGTTGTTTTGTAATTACTGCAAATATATATGAGCAGGATAATTTGTTATTTACAGGTCTGATGAAGTGGTGTATCTACAACACGAAAGCACTCACCAAATAAACGTGTTGGAATCTTAATAATATCTCCAGCCATTGAGTGGTCTATTAGATGTTTTTGTGGACATAAGTGAAATCTGATCTATGCTAGCCAACCCATATTTATAGATAAATAGACAAATAGAAAGATTTAAATGGGTTGATATCTCTGAGAGTGCTATTTTTGATTCCAAAGCGTTACTGAGGAAGGCCTGAAAAAGTGTCTCGAATATATATAACTGAAATAGTAATCTGCAACTAGCAAAATATGGATATAATTAAACATCTTTGTTAACTCAAATCTGGAAATATCTTTTCAGGTTTGCTGTATCATACAAAACATAACCTGAAATCAAAAAAAAAAAAAAAAAACACTTAGAACAACATCTGTAGTTGGAGAACTTTGCTCTCCACGTCTTTTTACATATATATCACAAATCATGGTCACTCAACTGTGAGATAAGAACTATCTCCATCAAAAGCACTCAACAGACTTGCAAAAACAGTGGGACTGCTGTGAATAATGCAACTCTATGACTTTTCAATTAACTTCAGGAAAAAAAAACAATGCAATCAAAAGACAATAGCAAACGCACCTCTAATGATTATAGGACAACCACACAATTAATTATCTGAATGAAAAAGAAAAAAGGAAATGAAAGGTTCATCCTAGACATACTAACAGAATTTGTAAAATAGTCATCAAAAAATAAAATTTTGAGGTAGATGATGAAAAAAGTAGTTGATCCAGGACTATGGAGTGAATGCTATCCAGTTTCCCCAACTAACCCTTATATGCTGAGTACTGCTCTCTAAAATTAATGACGGAGCTTTGTAGATGTATGTACCTCTCAAACAAGAAATCTTGACAAAGCCTGATAAAATGGGGGGACAAAGGCCCATAAATAAGGACACATTTTAAATATTGCTCTTATGAACTTAGAAAGTTGCTAGAACAACAGGATTTGTGTTAACATATATTTTCTGAAGGATATGAAGTCTGAAATTTAAATGCATATCATTATTTAATGACTAATCCTTAGATCATTCCAGTGATTTATCAAAAACATACCATTTTTATGAGGAGCAGACCAAAACTATGTGGCAAAAATCTGGACATTATGCAAAAAACTTTACAGTTGAGAGGTATGTACATGTACCAACATAGGGATTTGCCTGAAGAAACTCTGACGGGGTGAAAGTTCGCATCTTTTGTTTTTACTTAATAAACCATGATTTAAACAAGCAATTACCATCTCGGTCCTGTTTTCCTTCTTTTAATAAGAATGTAAAGGGATCTTTGGCTCTTACAACAGTCTATTTTAATAATGTGCATGCTGATATCATTCCTGTACAACTAGTTTTCCACTTATTTGGGTTGTTCTTCCTTAAGGAAAGTGTTTACTACCCTTATAGCTGAGAAACTACATTTCCTTGATAGTAGGTTTCATTGCGTATATGTAAATATGCTGATACCATGCATGATTATTTGTTTGAATATTTAAATGCTTAAACCTGTGCATATTGCACATTGAAACAAGATAAAAGTATCATTTAAAAATTCTTCTAAAAACTGTACCAGTGCTAGTCTTTTGCTTAGGCTTCTCCTGTTTCTTTCTGTTTACCTATACTCTGATATCAGTCCTTGATAGGGAAGGCAATCTTTAGTTTGCAGATCAAATAAATCTTGGCTTTTTCCCATTCTGTTACTTTCCCTTTCTAATTATTTGCTCCCATTACCTTGGTTCTTTTGCCAGTTTTCTCCAGTAAATTCCAGTCCCTTCTTGCCTATTGTCTGTACCCCTAATTTTGGTCATCACTATGAACAGAATTTTCTTTCTCCATTCCCATGTTGGATTCGTTCTTAGAATACTTTCTGCTACTTTATGAATATAATATTCTGTATGGTTATTCTTATTCTCCTTAAGGATCTGTATCTAAAATCCCAGTCTCTCCATGTTTTTCAAGCTTCCTCTGTTTTTGTCATCATCACTTTCAACTTTGAATTATAATTTTCTGTTTGCAATATATAGGAGCCTTAAAGCTCTGAAATACCCCTTCAAATCAGGTAATCCAAAACCACCTTGTTCTACTGGAATAATCTGCTTATCTCACTTGACTCTTACTTTCTTCCCCTCCCAGATAAAATACTTCAGCTTTTTATTAATTGCTATCCATAACTTCACATACAGCTTATAAAAATATGCCTGACCCATGTATAAAACTAAAAGAACTAAAAACATTTTAACTGCTTGTATCTTGTTATCCATATCCATAAAACAGAGTTTCCATTTCTCAGTTTTTGTATTATCTTTTGTTTAGTCTCTTCTCACATATCCTTACCTATCACAGAACACTCCTTTTTAATCCATACTTATATAACCTATTCATTGTATCGTGTCCTCATAAATATGGATATTCTTGAAGCAGTTAGTGTGTGGGTACATAGTTTATAGCTATTGCCTCTGTTTTAGCTTCATTGATTTTATATCCCAAAAAGAACTGTATCAGAATGTTCCACAACGTCGATATGTCCTTTTCTGGTTTTATCAGGCATAAAATACTATCATCTGCAAATAAAGCCAGCTTTTCTCATCTACTATACCAGTTATATCCTTGAATTTCTGAGTCCCTTATTTTCTTTGCCAGTGGTTCTGCATATAATTCAAATAACAAAGGGGAAAGAAGACACTCCTGCTTGGTTCCCCTGCTCAAACAGAAATTACCAGAGAGGAACTCACTCCCTTTAATTTTCACCTCGAATCCCTCATATATCCTCCTAATCAACTGTATAATTTTATCAGGGAATGCAAATGCTTCTATTGCCCTTCTCATAAAATCCCAGCTCTGCTGAATGCTTTCTCTGCATAAAGACCCACCAACAACAGCATATTGTCTTACATTCTGCTTCCCTCAAGACATCATTGTTCTGCTAATATTGTCGAATGTTTGACTCACCTCCAAAAAACACATTGATCCATATCTATCGCTAGAAAAGAAGCTGCTTTAAAAAAGGAATAATTAAAAGAACATATAAAATATTGCATGATAACTATTAAAATCAATCAGAGGAGGTTGGAAGGGATTGGGAAGAGAGACTGGATAAGCAATTCAGAAAAAAAAACAATCGGTATATATATATATATATATATATATATATATATATATATATATATATATCTTTATAAAATCTCCCAAATATGCAAAAATTCTAGACGATTTACGATCTTTGCTTTGGAAGTGTTTACGTAGGTATTTTTAAACCCCAAGTAGACTCCAAACATTTTTTTCCTCAGGTAGATAGCAAATGTTGGAGGTGTGATGGTGAAGAAAGGTATAATTTCAACATATTTTCAGGGAGTGTAATGAGTTGGGAGACTTTAAAAATTCCCTGCAGATTACTCTATCAGAAATGCTGAGTGTGCAAAATTTTATAACTAAGGAAATTATATTTTTGAGCTATGATACAGAATAACAATTGCCTAGACATAATAAGGCCTTGCTGAGTCTAATTATGGTGTCTACCAAAAAATTACTTTCTAGAAAATGGAAATCAAAGTCTAAACCAACTCTACAAGAAATAGTGAATATAGCAACACAGATAAAACAACCAGAAATGGGATCGTTAGAAAAGGGTAGGAGCAAATTATATAGAAAAAATGGGAATTGTGGAAGTAATACATGTAGAATAATGTTTTGAAGGAGGAATGAGGTGTAAAAGAAGCCAGGATTTAAATGAGCTATGTAATATTTGACTGACAATGACTGGTTCGATTATAAGCGATCTATATTTTCTGTGACTAAAAACATGTCAGTTTTTAGTTTTCATTTATATAAATGTATGATTGCATATGTCAAAAGTGATTATTTAAGAAAGATGTTTCTTATTTAAAAAACAGTATAATTTAAAAATTGCAGATTTACAAACTATCAGTATTGCAAAAAGTAACAAATCATGCAACTAAAATAAGTCATTAAATGTGAAAGAATACGCCCTCCATTGTAAAGAGCAAAAAAAACTTTTTTATTAAAACAAGAGAATTTTAGAGAACTTGTGCAGAAACCTCAGCATGGCAATCCCAAGTCAGAATGCAGATGATTCCAACAGTCTGTGCAAGATAAGCAAAACACATTCTGCCAGATAACTTAATAACAGTTGTCGGTCTGTTCCCTTATGACCTAAGGATCATTGCCAGTACTACGGCACTAGAACTATTTTAGCTCAGCAGAACCCAGGCTTGGCAAGGTCTACAAAAGGCATCAGCAGAACCCAGGCTTGGCAGGGTCTACAAAGGCATCAGCAGAACCTAGGCTTGACAGGGTCTACAAAGGCATCAGCAGAACCCAGGCTTGACAGGGTCTACAAAGGCATCAGCAGAACCCAGCCTTGTCAGGATCTACAAAGGCATCAGCAGAACCTAGGCTTGACAGGGTCTACAAAGGCAGTGTGTTGCATAATCATGGTGCCCTAAAGTTTAAAATCCAAATGTAAAATCCTGAACAATTACAGCATGTCCCAGTCTGCTTTTTACCAGGCATAGCTAGAGGGCACTGCTATAGTCTAAGGAAATAACATTATGGCACTAATCACAGTTATCATAATTACAAGGACTAATTAGATAACGAGATCCTGTTTGTGGTAATGTTAATAAGGTGGTATCTTTTGGCAGGTGATACCAGGTTATTAAGTTTGTGTCTGTCAGCAAAGAGCACCCCCAGATCAAATGGTAAAAACAAATGTCATTCCATTCCTCCATTTTATAATCAAAGAAGATGCGGAGGAAAACATGATAATGACATGAATCAGCATTACATCTGTGTTTGCTCACTTGAGAATCAATCACCTATATTTCTTCCAGTAAATAATGGAATCTACATAGTCTTTAATGGTCAAAGTCTAGTACTAACTTTTGAGAAAAGAAATAAAACCTAATATCGTTATCATAAGACTGGTAGCAAATACTTCTCTCTGGTAGGACTTCCACTACTCCATTAACAGAAATGGTAACAAAACAGAGCCAAGAGCCACCCCACATTTTGACAGACATCTAATGGAGGAGTTTAACCTTAAGACTATTTGCCATGTGTGGCATGAGAGAAAAGAGAAAAAGTATTAAAGAACAATTCTTTGTGTCCCAGGAACTCAATCTAAATACCAGGTACAGGGTTGAAGGGAACTTGGGGATTAAGGATTAAAAGCAATATAATATTTGATCTTGCACCATCGGGATGTCACTTTTAACCTTAATTAACTTATTGTTGTACTGATACCTAAAGCGAGGCTGGCATTGACCAAAGTGGTCAGGAGATGTCAAATAAGAAAATGCCTGCTCATGTGGACAGTGGCTCACTGGCATTTCTAGATGAAGAAATGTTTTCTCAAGAATGCAAGATCATCATGTACAGGTTAAAAACTATGGCACAAATCTCAAGGATGAACATATGACTGAAAAATTAATTATACAAGCCCCACTTTACTAGAAGCAAGCATGAAACCACACTCATGATTGCACAAATGTTAATACAATAACAATCAGCACAGTAAAAGTCTGGGTGAGATTTCATTAGATGAATCACTCAGCACCAGGGTATATATCATGCAGGAAAGACTGCCCAGATGTTGGCAACTTCATCTGAAAAGCTATGTTGTACCTTTGTAAAAGGAAGCAAAACAAAAACAAAAAGAGCAGCAGAACCAGTTGTGCCCAGCAGAGTGCTGAGACGATTTAATAGAGCAGAAATCTCACTAAAAAAAATGCCTTCTTTTATGAGATTTTTATTCAGTGTGCTAAACAGAGACTATCCAAATGAAAGCAACTACAACAAAGCTGAAGATATAGTCAACCTGCTGACTGATAAACTCATCTCCAGCTTCACCCCAGCTTCACCCCTCCATCTCCATTTGTGATCTCATAAGAAATACCAGAAACTGGTATGTATTATGCAGGACCATGTTTGGAAGGTGCTATCTAAGGCCAAAAATACTGCATCAGTTATTCCTGACAAAATCTCTGTATGTATCTTGAATAGCATGAACCATGATCTATGGAGGATGGCATAAGTGAGAGCTTTCCAATGACCCAGATAATTACTGACTCCTAAGTCTGACCAGCCTGTATTGTAAAGACATAGAAAGGTGTATCATGGAATTAGTCAATAAGGACAGATAAAACCTCCAAACACTGGAATCATCACAGTTCGGCTTCATCAAAGGCAGGTCATGCTTACTCAAACGGGTGGATGTCCTCAAAAAGTTATCAAAGTAATGGACGAAGGTAAGAAGGTACTCGTCAGCTATCTAGATCTAGCTAAAGCTTTGACACAATCCCCCCACTAAGACATAGTGGAGAATCTCACCAAACTAGGAAAATACCCACATATTACCTGTTGGATTGCCAACTGGCTCACAGAAAGGACAGAAGAAATTAAGGTAGGGGCACTGCCTCCACAAAAAAAAACAAACAAAAAAAACAATCACCAGTGAGACAAGTTAACATGTTTTATGACCTCTCCTGTTTGGCATCTTCTTCTCAGAAATAAAAGCAAACACCAAGGATTTCTGGCTTACCAAGTTTGCAGATGATTACAAGATAGGAGTGGTTATCAAGCCTTCAAATGTCTCTGCCATGCTGCAGGAAGGTGTGTCCAAACAAATAACTGGTGCCATAGTCATGGACAAAAAATAAATGCCAAAAAGTGCATTATTCTATCTCTAGGGAAATCTAATACTGTGGGAACCAATCATATTGATAATACACCCCTAACAGCTAACACAGTGGTTCAGGTCTTAGAAACATATGTGGACAGCAATCTACCATTTGACCAATATGTACCCACTGCAGTTAGAAAATTCTTCTGTACTGCACAGCAGAGGGTAGCTTCTAGTTTCAAAGATATCACTGTCATCTTCCAGCTAGCATGCATCAGATCAATAATCAAGTATAATGCCCTATATGGCATTTATCTGGAAAAGCACATAAAACAACTTGAACACCCTTAGAGGATTCTCACTAAGAGAATATACAGCCTAAAATATCTGTCATCCACAGTCCATCTTAAAGTGCTGTCATTACACTTGTTTTGTTACTGACTGCTGATATGGAACCTGTGTCTGGCATATCCCACCCAATACTGGTGTACCTACTACATATCTATAAGTCAAGTGGTACTAGAAATTCTCAATCCAGAAACCTGAAATCTTTCTGCAACATAAACAGAACCATATGTAGCGAAAGTTTTGAAACATGAGGACAATAAATCTAAGATGACTTCCCTGATTAATTTAGCAGAAGCATATCAGCATCAAGCAGGAATGGAAATCAAACCAGAAGTAGATAAAATCAGGCAACAACTGAATGTGCCAAAAAACAAAAGAAAGAATATAAGGTGAAGGATCAGATGAAAAGGCAAGAAATGTGGAAAATGCATAAATGTAGTTGTAGGTATAGAAAACTCTTGCAACAACCTCATATTGATCAGAATTGAACACAGGAATGGTTAAGGAGAGGTGAATTCAAACCAAAAGGAGAAAGATTAATATTGGCGGCTCAAGATAGTGGGCTACGTACACGCTGGTTTACAGAGTCCATTGAACATGTGGGAGAAACAGACAAATGAGGGTTTGGTAAAAACAAACTGGAAACAGTCGCACACCTTGTTGCTGGTTGTGACATACTAATGGCAGAAGGACTATATACTGAAAGGCACAATAACGTGACAAGACTGTCGCACTGGGGATTGTGCAAACATTATGGTTTTGAAGTGGCTGAAAAGTACTGGAAAAATGAGCCACAAAGCATCATAGAAAAGTATGAAGTCTACATCACATGGGATCATCCATTACCAACAATTCAAAAGATAAATGCTAGAAAACTGGATATAGTGGTTCAGGAAAAGAAGACAAGTGTAGCATTGATCACTGGAATCACCACACCCAATGACTGCAGAGTACTGCGCACAAAGAGACACAAAGTTATAAAATATCAAGCTCTGCAAGCAGAAACAAGAACACTGTGGAAGAAAGATACCCAAATAGTTCCAATAGTTGTAGGAGCAACAGGGTCTTATGAAAAAAGAGTCTAAAATCTTATTTAGATATGTTACCAGAACATATAACTCCATATAAACTGCAGAAGGAGTCATTACTGGGCACATTGCGGGTGCTGCCAAGAGCACTTTTGGCTGACATCATAGAGTGAGACAATACTAATTTCATGAACTTTAATCATACTTTGACTTAGGAATGGAGTCCATTACCATCATGGTGTTAGAAACCCAAACAATTTGGAGAAATAAAAAAAGGACAGTTATTGTACTTTGACTTAGGAATTGGGTCCATTCCCATCATGGTATTAGAAACCCAAAAGATTTGGAGAAATAAAAAAAGGACAGGTACATGTGTCAGAGGATACTATTCTCTGGAACATACTTCCTGTCCTTGTAAAATAAAGTTCATCCCTGTCTCTATTCAAGAGCAATTTGGATTTATGGATGTGCAATAGGAAATTGACTCCAGAGCTTCACCCTGTACCACTAATTGGTAGGGGTAGCACCTAAATCTCTCAATTCCCCAGAAGAGTCCACTATACAGTATGACTGTAGTAGCAATCACACTATTATGAACAGTATATAAGTACAGAGTTGGGAAAATGACAGGATAACTTTTAATACCAAATGGGGGTAAATGGCTAGGCTCAAAATTGCCCACAACAGCAGACCACCTAGCACTTGCCTATAAATAAATCTATGAACCTATAATAGTGTTATTAAGTTCCTTGCTGGCATATTTTAGTGTAGTCATGTAGTAGGGGGATGGAAATTTCTTAAAACTTTTCATTATTTTCCTTAATTTCTGACAGAATTTATTTATACAGGAGTTTAAAAGGGGGTCTATTCCTGAATGTATCATTATATTTAGGACAAATGGATAACAACATTTCTGTGTAGCTGTTCAGGTGCAGATAAAATCTGGAGGTGAATGTAGAAGCCCTTTCAGATGAGTCTACTTGTATGAGAATTTGGGGAATTTTGCAAATTCAAACGTGAAGCAGATTTTCCCAAGGAAAAGTCCCTAACAATGGTGTCATTTGTTGATTGGGTAGTACATCTTGGCTTGACAGAGAAGATAACCAATCAGTGGTCAGATTTAACCAGGGCTGAGTAGATTCAGGGTGGATACAGGAGAAGACTAGGTTGGTAAGGACAAGGATATTCGTGCATCTAGTAGGCAGTTTTACAATTTGGTCCGGTGCATTGGTGTTAACCAAGTCCAGGAAATGTTGAGCACAACTATTTTTGGAGATGTAAATCAGCCAATCAATGCTTGAGTAATCATAAAGTCCCCTGGCAAGAAAGTATCCAGTTTGATATCTGTTGCTTCAATGGTGTTAAGGTAATTTCCATTATCTTTGGGGGACATTAATGGGGATCAGTAGTTAGCAATAAATTAATAATTTGATTTGATAAAGGTGATTTGGGTCTCCAGGGGCTCCAAATGAGGGTCATAGGTAATTTGCTATGAAATAATTGTGTTTCTAGCAAATGCAGATAATTGTCCCACAGTTCCCCAAGAGTCTAAAGGCTTAATAGCTGCTAAAATATGTCTCAGTAACTACAAAAATATGTGTGATTGAAGTTGCAGGTAGGCTTCAAGTTCTAACATCTTACTGCTTAACACCTACCACTGAGAAGTGCTGACAAAATGTCTGAATTTGAGTGAAGTCTGATGTTCAGAAATGTCCAGAAGGAGTACTTTCTAAAATAATGGCACTATGGGAACCCCAAATGCTTTAACCAGTGTGTAGGTGCTCTGGAATGAGAGGTGTAATCCATCCCTGGTAAAGCAGGAGGTCTTATCTACCATCTCATCCCAGATTAACACATACTTGATCCCCACAGAAACATACCAGTTACACAGTCAACTGTTAAATCCAATTATCTTGCATTAGTATCTGGGCATCATTATTGATGAGGGTAAGATTCAAGACAATTCCAGTGTCTTTCCTGCCTCTAACCTTTGCAGAGTAAGATCCATCATGTTTCTCTGCTCTCTCTCTCTCACATAGGATCATAGGATCACAGGTGATTACTAGGCTATTGACCCAGAGGTCATTTTCATCCCAGTAGTAATGCTAGTCAATTCCAAGATTGGATTTAGTGATGACTTTCATGTCCAGGAGGTTGTGGGTGCTATCTCTAGAAGAATTTACAGTGCCCCAGCCACTCATCCAGGTTCCCCTTGAGCAGTGTCATAGAGGTGCTTTCTTTCATATGGTTTGACGTGAGCCATCACTGGGTAATAGTCATATATTTCTGGCTTAAGAGTACTTAGACCCCTTGTAATATCACAAATCCCGGCACTGGACAAGCAGCTTACCATTACCTGGTTCTTTCCCAGTCTGCTTTGTGCGGAGTTATCATGACTAAAACATTTCCTTGTGTGGAATCAACCTTTATGGACATTATGGACTTAAGCTTGTTTACTGATGAATCTTGGGTTGCTGGTTGTAATATTTCTTTACTTGCAAGACTGGTTTAAATTCTATTTCTTAGATTTATACTATACTGAAACAGAGCTTCACACCACACCCATTCTCTGCCTGTCGATTCTTCCATAAAATACATTTTCATTTTTCCATCCTTTATGTCATATACATTTTAGCCATTACTACACCTATGTCAAATTTACACTAGCTATTTGCATAAACCTCACTCTGCCAAGTTTTTGCTCACTTGTTCAGCATTCTGAAATCCTATGCTCATCGGCAATTCCATCCTCAACTGCTGCATCTATATTTATGTCATCAGCAAATATACTGATTCCATTCTCTAGTCCCTCAGTTATGTCTGGGATGCAGAGAGGTTTATCAAATTCTCTGTTTTTTATCTTGTCCTCCAATCTCTCACATATAGCTGAGGCTTTTAACCATTCATTCATTCTTTGATTATCCACCTAATCCAATTCTGGGTCATGAGGAAGCTAGAATCCATTCTGGAACTCTGGGATTGCAAGCCAGCAGAACTAAGACTGAACAGAAACCCAAGACATTACAAAATGCATATAAATACATATAAGTATATCCACACACACACACACACACACACACACACACACACACACACACACGTGCACATGTGCGCACACATGCACATTCTTTATGATGCAAACACACCTATGGCAATTCACAGGACTGACAGCTTATCTACAGTATGTTACTGGAATTTGACTAAAAACTGGACAACCAGATAAAAGTCCATGATGGTGCTGGGAGGATGTTCAGATTCTGTGAAGAAGGCACCATTGCAGAGAACTGAGCTCTACATTAGGTGACTTTCAGATACAGTGATGATGTAAGGCAAGCTGAACATGCAGACAGAAGGGATGATGGTATGGTGTTCCTGACTGAATAAGATCAATTTAAACATGTATGTGGTGCTATAAGTTCTTTGCACTAAGCATGGATTATCACAGCATAACAACCAGAAATGCCAACTTAATATACATTGTTCTGACTTTCATTACAGTTAGCTGAAATATTGTGGAAATAGAAGTGTCAGCAACAATATATAATACTGCTTTTCACATACAATTATTTATTGATGTTAAAGGTTAAAACACCTGCTGATTAATTATGACATGCACAATCCAAAGCATATCTGTATCACAGCAACTTGAAGTAGCTTAGAATTTCACATTTTTCCATGGTGCTTTAATAAATTCAGAATCGTTGCTTCACATTCCTTGTGCTACCAAGAACAAATAAAGAATAATATTAATACCTGAATAGCAAATTCTATCAGTCCATTGATGTTAAGGGCAAACTCCAACAAATCAAAGACAAGTTGAATATGCTGACACAGGGGAAGATGGCATGATGATCCTGATGCAAAGCTTGTTATCTGTTCGAGTATATTTGCAGCCATCTGTAATGAAAAAATGAGACATTAAAACTTTTATTTAATTTTTACCTCTACATCTCAGTATGTGCGTTTCTTCAGCATTTACTTGCTCATACCAGGACTCTGTCCTAAAACAGTTGTAGTATCAAGCACAAGCCATGCTTTCTCTTTATTTTTATTATTTTAGTTCTTTATTTTTTGCAATGAAAAATTTCAAAAATTTTAAAGTTTAAAACAGTCAGATGTATTTTCCCTCTGCCTCCATTGCCGTTGTGTCACTTAAACAGGTAGCACTCCCAGACTGAGACTGAAAAAGGTCCATGGAGATCATTGCTATGCCCCAGTTAACAAACACGAATAAAATAAAATATAAAATAAATTATTCATGCAACGGTACCGTGCATGTGAGATTGGAATATTGATCTGTTATCTTGATGATTCCCAAAGGCACTTGGGGGAAAAAGCCATGGAATATTTTGTCCCAAATGCAAACCATCAGATCCTCAATAACCTGACTTCAGGACAAATCTGCATTCACAGTGTGAGCTATACCAAAGGCCATCCACTAAAGCAGGTGGCAAATCGCAAATCCATGAGCTATGTGCACTGTGGAATATGCTGCTGTTTTAGGCAAAAAGTATAAAGGGCAGAGCTCAAAAACTGCATGTTTTCATACTTGTATAAGTGTGTCGTAATAATTAAATGGTTTTATTAACACTTCTGCACATGTGCAAGCAATGGCTACTATCAATGGCTTGGGTGGCCACTTCTACATCCTTCCCTGAGCAGTCAGTCCTTGTCCCAAAGCAGGTCTGTCAGGAGGTTAATGAAAAACAGAGACTTATCATTAAGAATTTGCAGATCTAAAGTTGGTGAAAACCAAAAAGAAAAATAAATCACATAGAAAACTGCAACTTTTGTAAGACATTGATGAGAATTCCTAAATGAAAAGATTATAAAATATTGCAACCATTTCTACAACTTCTTTAAATTCTGAAGTGTAATATATGGCATGACAAGTAAAAGCAATCATTGTGTAGTAATCGTGGGAGGGATGACTTGAGCATGCCTGACCAGTCATAGGTTCATAGGTTCACTGGAGATTACTAGGCTAATGGCTTAAAGGCCCTTCGAAGCCTAGGCAATATAGCCTGATTTTACCCAAAATATGGCCCCTAGGGGCAAGAGGATGGCATGGATCTGTGCCTGTGCATTCAGTATCCTACAGATTGCTCCTCTTTATAAGAGACACAGGCACAACTGCAGATATACATTTGCAATTTCACATCCATTGATCCAAACTGTATTTGAAGAGGACCAGGGGAAGGGCTCTGCTTAATGGAAATATGAAGCTTGTTTGAAAGAAGGGGAAATCTCTGAAACATGTTTCTGTCTCTCCAGCATGTTTTGTTCAGGTTACTAAGTTTAGATCCCTAGACTGGGTTACCCTCTTGCTGTTTGACTTGTAGATATGCAGCAGCTCCATCAAGGCTGTATTTTTGACTACCTTGTAGGTCCTGCATAGGTAACCCCTTAATAGTCAATAGGACACAGAGTAATGGGATGGGGATTTTAATGTATCTGCATAATTCATGTTATTTATACCCTGTATTTTCTTTATGAGGAACCTTTCAGGTCACTCCAGCTGCTGTAAGTGCCTACTCAAGTACATGCCTAATGGCACATTGTATTTCATTTTTGGTCTGATGAGGGCTGAGTACAATGGGACTATAATTTCCTTGAATCTGGATGTCATACCTTTACTTTTAAGTTCTGCCACATAAAAGGACTTCCTCATTACTGTAGATATGTGGCAGTCAAAATTTAGGCTACAATCAATCTATGTGCTTAGAGCTTTCATCACTGAGTCTACACTTAGGGGTGTGCCATTGATGTTATAGTTTGCAAGGCTATCTGATGTCCCAAAGCATACGATAATACATTTTTTCACATTTAGTTTTAGGCCACGGTTCAGCCACCAATCATTTGTCTAACCTAGACCATCCTGAAGGATATAAATCATTGCAGGATTCAGTGATTGGCCTCAGCTTGTGGTCATTGGTGAACTTTGTCATCCACAGGCCTTTCACATTAGCCTTGACTTCATAAAAGTATATTCTGAACAGGGGTGGTCTTAGCACTAAGCTCTGTGGCACAACACTAGTAACTGACATCTTGCTGGATCTGAATTCACCCACTTTAACCACACATGTCCTGCAGTGATCCAATTGGTTACCCATCTGGTGATGTAGGTATTTATGCCCAGTTTTATGAGTTTATTTATAATACATGAGGGTGGAATTGTGTCAAATGCCTTGGCTAGGTCAAAGCATGCAGTATGTACTGTTTTACCATCATCCATGGCCTTAGTGACTTTCTCAAAGAAATCCTCCAACTTCAGCAGGCATGAACTGTCCTTGACAAAGCTGAACTGCATCAGGTCTAGTGTTTGGAGATTTCCTATGCCATTATTTATTAGGTCCATATTTATTCTTTCCATGGCCTTTGACTTGTCAAACTTATGCACCTGTAATTTCTTGGATCAGTAGATGGTCTCCCTTTATGCAGAGGAATTATTGTTGCTGTCCTCCACTATATCAGGATAAAGTCAGTCCAGAGACTGTAGTTAAACATAGATCCTAAAGAGCCTGACAAGTCCCAATTTAAGCTGTTTAAGAGGCAACCTGGTATATCATCAGGCTCCACTGAAGCCATGTTTTTAGCTTTACAGAGTGCAGTGGCAACTTGTTCTTTGGTGATAATTGGCAGTGAAATGGTGGAGGGTATTTCTTGGGGCAAAACTGAGGTGATGGAGAGATGAAATTTGATGTGAATTTGTCTGCCAGCAGATTTGCTATATCTTCCGGTTGAGTATAGGTGATGCCATCTAGAGCTAATTCCACACATTGTTGGCTGCTGCCCTTAAGGGTGCAGAGATAACTGAAAAATGCTTTATGGTTATCTTTAGCTTTGGAGGATTATTTTTACCTCAAAGTCTGCTTTCAGAGACTTGACTAGTTCCCTGATTCACTTGTTTAGATTAATGAGACTTTTTCCTCTGTTATTCACATTCCCTCTTACATGATTTTCTTTCTTTTGTTGTACAACCTCTTAATACCAGGAGTCCACAGGGTGCTTTGTTTTTGCAGTTTGACCTGGGTTTATTTTGGTCAGGTACTGACGTTTCTATGCAGTTGTTATATGGTCATACACCTCTGCATAGGTATCTGTATTTTCTGAATTGGGGCAGCTTGGAAATTAGCTATGCCATCCTTTAATAGGTGATAATTTACTTTAGAGAAGTATTAAAAGTTTTGGGGTTCGATGGGGGGGGGGGTTAGTTTTACCTTTATTTCAAAGTGACCACTTTGTGATCTGATCTCACCAGTAAGGACACCACCCTAGGGAGGGTAAAGCACTCTCCCATATTTGTAATTACCAGATCTAGGATATTTATTCCCCTAGTGGGAGTGCAGACTAGGTGCTCCAGGGCATTTGAATTTACAAAGTCAAGAAATCTTTGGACCTGTATGTTAGTGGTTGTGTATGCCTCCCAGTTAATGGAGATATAGTTAAAATCACCCATGAGTATGGTATTGGGCTGGATAGTCAGTGATTCTAGTAACTTATATATGATGTATGAGTTTCCTGGTTCATAGCAGGTGACCTGTAGCTAGCAAGAATAGGGTAATGAATTTTTCCCATGGTTAGTTTCCATAGGATAGATCAAGCATGCCATGTTGTTTGACCAGCCTTGAGGTGTGCTTATCATTCATGTAGACAGGTACACCTCTGCCTTTTGCTCTTTCATGTTCAGTGAGTGGTCAGAATGTATGAAAGGCATTATAGCCATGCACTGCCAAAGTGCTTTCCATGGCTTTGAATCATACTTCAGTAATTGTACAGATGTCAGCATTCTCCGGGGTGAGGAGAACATCCAAGGAGTGCAATTTCTTGTTCAGGCTCCTAGCATTGAGAACACCCTCAGCTTGTTCTGTAGCTTTTTTATGTTGGGCGTTTTGTCTGTTTGGCAATGCCTAAAAAAGGACCTATATGGGTGGATAATACTTTGGCCAATATCTGAAAGCCTAGAAGTGACAGGTGAAGACCATCCCTGGGAAAGCAGTGTGGACTGTCAACCATGTCCAGCCAAATTGACATGTATTCTCCCTTTTTGAATGAGACCAGTAGTTAAGCCAGTTGTTAAAGTCTCTCATTTTCTGCTGGTATTGTAGCATCATCTTGGAGATGGTAGAATGCTGCTCAATGCCAGGCTCATAGCTACCTATGACACATATTCTGAAAGCTCAATCATGTCTTTATTCATATAGTCCATGAGGGTATATCTCAGGTCATTCACACCCACATGGACTATAACTGAGTCATACTAGTACTTAGAGGTAAGTAACCTGAGTGCTTGCATGATGTGGAGAATCCTGGCCCCTGACAGGCAGCTAATTGTAACCTTCCCTTATACAGCCTGGTAAGTGGGATATGAGTGTGTCTCCTATGAGCAGAACATCAGGTTGTGGAATGTTTCGCCTTATGGGATTGGCAATTCAGGCACAATGAGATGTGGCTTTATGTGTTGTGATAGGAATCATCTTGTTTGTGAGCATGCAGAGTTTCTGAGGACTATGTCTGAGAGGTCTTTAAGGTTTCAGTAATTTACATGTCAGCACCTCCATATAGGTAGGTCTATGCCTGAGTGGTTCTTTGCAAGTGCGGGGAGTGATGTGTGTGAGTGGCTGTGAACCTGTTTGTTGTTTGTTGTTTCTATATGTGAGTCTAGCCTCTAGTGTCAATGTGTAACTACATCTCTCACATACTGCATTTGTCTGTTTGAGAATTAAGTGGCTGTCAGTGTACATAAGTCAGTTGTTATGTTGCCTCAGGATACCCATGTCCATTAAGCAGCAGGAAGGTCCCCATCTATGTACTTGAAAGGATAGGAGTGGAGGGCATTTGTAACTGGGTGAGGGAAGGGTGCTTATATGGTGTAGTCTGCAGCTAAACAAATGAAAAAAGCCAGCAACTGTGAGCTATGTATATAAATATAATTTAATAACCAAGAAAAACAAGTGATAACAGACTGTTTCGGCTAAGGGGGTTAACCTAGCCTTCATCAGTGCATTCAGTTTCAAGTGCCAACCAGTTTTGCTGGTTCTGTCACCTACTATTCTATCTATGATGATGAAATTGAATGTTGCCATGGTGTGTTTTAAGGTATGTTTAAACAAGGCATTACTCATTCTTTTATGTTTGACATCGCTAAGGTGTACAGAAATGCGTAACCTGAGGGGTCTAGATGTTTGTCCAATGTAAAATGCATGGCAACTGCAGGTGGCAAGATATATTATCCAATCAGTACTGCAGCTGGCAAAAAAACTTAATGTCAAATACTGTCCCACAGTTACTGCTAGAAAAGTGTTTGGACTTCAGCACCTTATTACAATGGCTGCAATGGCCACAAGGCATACAGCCGTATAGCTTATCACCAGAGATGGTAGTTTGAATGGTGTCCTTATATGTTGGCTGGTGATGATGTTTATAGTGGCTGAGATAAGTCCCCAAATTCTTCCCTTTCCTGAACAAAAACTGGCAAAAATCACCTAAATATGGTGATAAAAGGTTATCAGCCAGTAAAATGTTCCAATGTCTTCTGATGACGTCAATAAGTCTGTTAGTGTTCCTACCATATGTAGTGGTAAAACGTAGAATATTAGATTTATGTTCTGATTTCTTTTGGTAAATAAGAAGGTTCCAGTTACTATGGAACATATTTGCTGTTTCTGTACTTAGACAACAGACAGTACTATAAAATTTCTCAGAACTGTATGTTTTTCTAGAGGACAAAATATCTGGATATTTGGTGAAATTGTTGGTAAACTACACCATCAATGAGGGTAGTTTATACTATTATCACCATCTTGCGCATGCTAATTACCTTATTATAACACCTAGGACTAATACTGCTCAAAAAGCATCTGTTTTGTGTGCTGGGCAGCATCGCTGGTTAGGTTAGCTGCAGATTACTTCAAAAAACAGTTCCCTGCACGGAGATTATTGCACGGCTCAACAAGACTTATGAACCAAACAAATGAAAAGAGCCAGCAACTGTGAGCTATGTACAGAAATATAATTTAATAACCAAGAAAAAACAGAGATAACAGACCGGTTTCGGCTAAGGAGTTAAGCTAGCCTTCATCAATGTAAAAAATACAAGGTATCTTGTAATCCTTATATATAGGATATATAATCAGAATGGGGTTATGAATATGAAAAACTTGCTCTTCAGTGTAAGGCCTGTCTATAAACCAGCTTACACTTGGGACCAGAATTCAAATGACCTGCTGTCAGATTAATAGGACACTTACACTGAAAGCAAGTCTTTTGGAAAAGAGTGCAAAGTATCCTCCCACCCAGTGAAAATAAAAACCGGAAAATAGACTGTATTAACATAAAGGGCTTAAATAACTATTTGACATTAGCGGAAGCATGCATCCACATATTTTTGGAATTAATGGGACCAAGCTGAAGGATGAGTTTTGTCACTTTATCCATTCTCAGTACCCCCTTTATGATGACAACAGACCAGGGTCTACTCAGGGAGACAACATCATTCTACTGGTTAGCGACATGATATCAACACATGTTGCCCTAAATACAAAAGCAAATACTAGCAATGACACGTCCCCCAGCTGGAAACTAACAAACTTAATGAAGGGGTATCACACCCAAATACACATACATATAGATTTCATCCATGACAAATTTACTGGCTGATAAATTTAGCTTGAACTTTACCCCCACTCACCCCTCACTACCCCCTGTAAAATCCCTCCTAGCACATCCCTCTATCAGCATGGAGGAGGTCCAGTGTTTGCAGGTTGCCATTGTCCTTGTTGATCATTTCCATGAGGATTCATTCCATGGCTTAGCATTCTTAGCATATAAGGTATTCTCAATCCACTTCTAATTTATCTCTTGCACATCCGCAAGAGAAACATGAGAAACATTAGATCCAAGGACCTGACCTCTGTCTCTGACATAAATAGATCCTGTTGGAGTGACCGATATCTGTCTCAAAGGACCCCCACATTATGGAATAAGCTCCCCATCTATGTGAAGCATAGTTCATCCCTGACCCTGTCCAAAAGAAACCATGATGATTGAATGGGAAATCACAAATTCACCCTGATCTGGCCACCATGTCTCAGATGGACAGAGGCTGAGAATAAACAAATCAGTCCTCAAATAACATGACCCCCCACATAACCCTTAGCTACCTCTTTACTATCATACCCAACCATACAGGCATCCAAGGAACTCTGTGACAAAATTAGGTTGGAATGCATGGCTGGACTTATAAAGACCCTAGGGGTCGTCAGCTTAGTATGAGCCTATGAACCTATGAAACAGGACTTCAATGGCCAGATGCATTACAGTTGTTTTGGATTAGTACTAACAAGTGATATCCCCATTAGATTATAATATATATGTAAAACAATTAGTACTGAAATCCTGCAGTGCAACAGTTAGCATGTTGGGTTTGCTTGTATTTAATAATGCATACATATTCTTGTATGCATAACCTTAAAACTATACCTGTTTCCAAGCTTCTTAACAAAATACAAATAACTTCCTTTGAAAACAATACCTTCCAGCTCTCCACAGCTTCTGTACTACTCTATGATTATATAAAACAGTCCTTCCATAAGGAAACGTTCATACTTTCAAATTCTGTCTTTATTAATGTTTTTAATATTCAGATTGTTATATGATTTGTATTGTGTGTCTGTATGAATTTGTTTAATTTTCAATGTTCTAAACACTCATGTTTGTAAATGAATGTCTTCAGGAGCATGTGTTTACATTTCTCCCTTTTCTTTTTTTTTTACAAAACAGGTTTATTGTTTTAACATATAAGAGAAATATCATAACAATTTTATACAAGTAATTAAAAATAGATATTATTATAATATTCAACAAAACAACTAAAGTATTTACAAAGACATCCACTACAATCAGATCAATTAATTAAACTAAAATACCATTCTATTTAAATTAAAAATTTTTTAACAAATTTTGTAAATTATCCCATACAATAAAATAAGATGTTTTTCTGTTTGTTCTAGTCCTAATTGTATTTATTTCCATATGGCACACTATATTCATAACATTTTTAAATTCATTGAACGAAGGAGGTGTATCTGAAATCCAATTTCTAGTTATTATTTTCCTAGCCACTGCTAGAATAGACCATAACAAGGGAAGCTTAACCTTTTTAACACTTTGAGGTACAGGTGTGTTGAATAATATAAGAGATTTAGAAATAATGAAATTATCTGTAAAAAGAGCCTGCAAAAATTCATTAATTGACTTCCAGTATTCTTTCAATTTTATACAGTCATAAAACATATGAGCCCAGTCAGCATTAATTTCTACATTACATCTCTTACATAGATTATCTTTATTATTTATTTTATTCATCATCAAAGGTGTATAAAAAGATCTATGTAAAAATTTCCAGGTATAAAGTCTCCAGACAATGGAAGACGTAGTTCTATAAGCAGATTCCGATATATATTGTTTATCTTGTTGATTTGGTGGGTCCCCATTAACAGAAGTGAAATAATTCCAGTATGAATCTACACTGTAAAAAGTTTCTTGTCTGATAACTTTATGTATGTATGAAAGTTTACCTTTATCAGAAACTTTATGTTGTAAATTTAATATCAAGTAATCAATCAGTGTTGGAATATATTCTTTAACAGTTATAGACATTAAATCTATTTTATTAATGAGATGTTGTCTAAAGGTCTGAACCTCTAACCAGCAAGTTTCTCTTAGATCAAATTCTTGTTTTAAGAAATCTAGATTTTTAACTTTATTATCAGATATCAACTGATACCAGTACTTTAGATCATTATCTATAGCTAAATGAGTTCCTTCAGAAGTAGATGACAAAAGCATACCCTGAGTATACATTATAGGAAATACAATAAAATTCCATTCCCTGTACTTAGGGTGCATGAATATAACGTTGCGATAACTAATAATAATATTTAATGGGTAACAGACCATATGTTTAGGTGTAATAGGTGAAGTACAAAATTCCTTAAGTAACCATAACATGGAGTTATTTACAATCATATTTTTATGTGTTAAGGAGATTTTCATGAAGTGTATACTAATTAGCTCCCAATAATCTTTCCATTTTGTGACATATGACTGATCTATTAATAAAGTAATAACTTTTACAATAGAAGAGATAGTATATAAATTAAAGTCTGGAAAAGAAATACCCCCTTGAGACCAGCTATTAGTATGTTTCTTTAATGCAATCCTAGGTCTATTAGGTGCCCATAAGAAATTTAACATTAGTGTGTTCAGTTTCTTGATAATTATTTTTGTAGGTGGAAGTATTATTGATTGTATTAAGTATAAAATCTTGGGGAATATTATCATTTTAATAATTGTAAGTCTCTCCTCCATAGTAAAAAACATATTATTCCAGGTATTAAAAAGATTTTGTATATTAAGAAAACAGGTATTATAATTATTATATATAATAGATTTAATATCTTTAGATAGTATTATACCTAAATAAGTTATCTGACCTGAATTGGGTACATATTTAGTAAAATCACTAATGAGAATATTTTTTCGTGTATATATAGGTAGTATTTTAGTTTTTTCTTCATTGAATATTAAACCAAAACGAAACAAAGAACGTCGCTGGACACTGCTGCTCCTTATTAAAACGTTTATTCAGTACAAACAGAGTCAATAAAAATGATAAGCGCTTTCGGGACTACTCCCTTCCTCAGACAAAATCACACATGCAAACAATACTCCATTTAAAAAACAACTCACCCAATAAAATTCAAGTAAAATTCAATAAAAGACCCGCCTATTCTGAAGTGTGGGCCTTATTGGTACTGCTTCATTCAAGCCAGGTGCTCTTGTAGCCATTAATTCAACAATCCACTTTGATTCTGATAATTCAGTTTTATGCTTCAAATCGCCCCCCCTATTGGTAAGCCTAATGTTAACAACAGCCCTAAACAAAAAACTGTGTGTGGGAAACTCTTCTATATGCCTACTGAGTGCATTATGTGGATCTTTATTCCTGATACTTGACATATGTTGAAAGATCCTAGTTTTAAACATTTGATTTGTCTTTCCCACATAAAAACAAGGGCAGTGTTCACATTCTGCCAGGTAAACCTAATGAGTGGTGTTGCACGTTGCCTTACCTTTTAAAATAAACTGCCTACCAGTTACAGGGTGAGTGAATACTGAATTCTTGTTGTTAATAAGGCCACAAGCTTTACATCTCCTGCAGGGTACTGTCCCTGCCGAAATTAGGGAGACTGGTCCACTGTTAAAGGGTTTTTCTCCACATAGTATATCTTTAAGGTTTTTATTCCATCTATACCTAAAACAGGGTCCTTGTCCTACTACATTGTGCAAATTCACATCACTGGTCAAAATATTCCATTTTTTTCGGACAATATGGCATAGGTCCCCTATATTACTACTATATGTGAAAGACACCTGTGGTGCTTTAAATGTTGTAGTCCTGTCCCTTAATTCACTTTCAACTATACCCGTACGTTTTAACCAAGGTCGATATTTATTACACCTATAGCCCTTACTGTCACTAATAACTTTATTAACCTTCGTGCTCTGATATCCCCTGTCTTGCAGGCAACCTTTAAGTGTCACTAACTCTTTCTCAAAATCTTCATCATCTAAACAGATCCTGGAGATCCTACTGACCTGTCCTTGCACTATGTTAGAGTACGTATATCGTGGATGCATGCTATCATATGGGAGTAAACTATTTTTCCAACATTCCTTTTTAAACAACTTAGATTTAAAGCCTGCCCCTTCTTGTATTACATTCACATCCAAAAAGTCTATACATTCTGTAAAGGCTTTCATGGTGAATCTAAAGAATGTGGTCGTGGAATGTAGATGGTCTACAAATAGTTGCAATGTATCTAAACTCCCATCCCATAAGATAAAAACGTCATCCACGAAATGTACATACATTTTCAAATTACTTCGCCAAGTCTCATTATTCAATACAAATACTTTCTCTCATTGTAATAGTACAAGGTTAGCATACGTGTTGGCACAGGGGGTGCCCATGGCCACCCCCTGTGCCTGTCTATACATAGAATCACCCCCTATAAAAACATTATTCTCCAAAACTAAACCTAACAATGTTTTCACTAAACTAATCTTGTCACCTGTAGCCTCTGAATCCAACATGAGGGTGCCTACATTCTCTATGCCATAACTGTTATCTATTACTGTAAATAAATTGTTAACAT
Organism: Protopterus annectens; assembly: GCF_019279795.1. Taxonomy (NCBI): domain Eukaryota; kingdom Metazoa; phylum Chordata; order Ceratodontiformes; family Protopteridae; genus Protopterus; species Protopterus annectens. The sequence goes on from NC_056734.1 coordinate 798,832,710, forward strand.
CTAATGTGACCATCAACAATTTAGTACTATTGTATGTGCCTTTCTCAACATTACCTAATTTTCTCAGAAAGTCTCCCGTGTCCTTCAATATGTTATTTGTATTGAATAATGAGACTTGGTGAAGTAATTTGAAAATGTATGTACGTTTCGTGGATGACGTTTTTATCTTATGGGATGGGAGTTTAGATACATTGCAACTATTTGTAGACCATCTACATTCCACGACCACATTCTTTAGATTCACCATGAAAGCCTCTACAGAATGTATAGACTTTTTGGATGTGAATATAATACAAGAAGGGGCAGGCTTTAAATCTAAGTTGTTTAAAAAGGAATGTTGGAAAAATAGTTTACTCCCATATGATAGCATGCATCCACGATATATGTGCTCTAACATAGTGCAAGGACAGGTCAGTAGGATCTCCAGGATCTGTTTAGATGATGAAGATTTTGAGAAAGAGTTAGTGACACTTAAAGGTTGCCTGCAAGATAGGGGGTATCAGAGCACGAAGGTTAATAAAGTTATTAGTGACAGTAAGGGCTATAGGTGTAATAAATATCGACCTTGGTTAAAACGTACGGGTATAGTTGAAAGTGAATTAAGGAACAGGACTACAACATTTAAAGCACCACAGGTGTCTTTCACATATAGTAGTAATATAGGGGACATATGCCATATTGTCCGAAAAAACTGGAATATTTTGACCAGTGATGTGAATTTGCACAATGTAGTAGGACAAGGACCCTGTTTTAGGTATAGACGGAATAAAAACCTTAAAGATATACTATGTGGAGAAAAACCCTTTAACAGTGGACCAGTCTCCCTAATTTCGCAGGGACAGTACCCTGCAGGAGATGTAAAGCTTGTCCATATTAACAACAAGAATTCAGTATTCACTCACCCTGTAACTGGTAGGCAGTTTATTTTAAAAGGTAAGGCAACGCAACACCACTGATTTGGTTTACCTGGCAGAATGTGAACACTGCCCTTGTTTTTATGTGGAAAGACAAATCAAATGTTTAAAACTAGGATCTTTCAACATATGTCAAGTATCAGGAATAAAGATCCACATAATGCACTCAGTAGGCATATAGAAGAGTTTCCCACACACAGTTTTTTGTTTAGGGCTGTTGTTAACATTAGGCTTACCAATAGGGGGGGCGATTTGAAGCATAAAACTGAATTATCAGAATCAAAGTGGATTGTTGAATTAATGGCTACAAGAGCACCTGGCTTGAATGAAGCAGTACCAATAAGGCCCACACTTCAGAATAGGCGGGTCTTTTATTGAATTTTACTTGAATTTTATTGGGTGAGTTGTTTTTTAAATGGAGTATTGTTTGCATGTGTAATTTTGTCTGAGGAAGGGAGTAGTCCCGAAAGCGCTTACCATTTTTATTGACTCTGTTTGTACTGAATAAACGTTTTAATGAGGAGCAGCAGTGTCCAGCGACGTTCTTTGTTTCGTTTTGGCTTTATATCGTAAGCTGGACTTTGGTGCAGCACCTAACTTCTTTGTGCATTGAATATTAAACCAGAAATACTTTTAAAATTCATCATGTTATCAAATAGAGACTGTATAGAAGAATTAGATCCTGCTGATGTAATTAGAACATCATCTGCAAAAAGTTGAATTTTGGATGTTGTATTTTCATCTATTTCAAAACCCTCTATGTCAGTACTGTTTCTGATCAAATTAGCCCAAGGCTCCATTACTAAAGTGAATAATAGTGGAGAAAGTGGACATCCTTGTTTTGTACCTTTAAGAATGGGTATTTTTTGTGAAACATATGTTCCTACCTTAATATAAGCCAACGTTCCTTTGTATAAATGTTCAATTAGATTTACAAATGCATCCGAGAAGTTTGTGCACTTCATTAAGGTAAACAGATAGTCCCAACTTACTGAATCAAATGCTGAACTTATATCAAGACTAATAAGTGTTAAATCTTTCTTTTTCCTATTTGCAAAATCTATTAATGTTAAAGTTCTTCTTATATTATCAAAAGTATTTATATTTACAATGAAGCCTGTCTGATCTATATCTATAATGCCGGGAATGATTGTCTTCAATCTATCAGCAAAGATATTCATAAACATTTTATAATCAGCATTAAGTAATGAGATGGGCCGATATGAAAAACATCTAGTTGGATCTTTATTAGGTTTTAAAATTGGCGAAATAAATGTATATTGCCAAGATGGGGGGGGTTATTAACTCAGTTTGGGCCAAAATAAAAACCTTATGTATTAATGAATATGTATTTTTAGAAAGGATTTTATATATCTCTGGTATAATACCATCATTACCCGGTGCTTTGTTTGATTTAAGCTTATTTATTTGTGTAATAACTTCTGTATATGAAATACTCTTATCCAATAGTTTAATCTGTTGTTTATTAAGCTTTTATTCATATTTGTGGTTATAAACTCCTTTATTTTATCTTTAGGTTCCATGTTAATATTATTATGGTTAATTTTGTGAAAGTGATTTCTAAATTCATCTAGTATTTCTGGTATACTAGAAACATTCTTCTTTTCCTTAGAGAAAAGATTTCTTTGATATGGTTTTGTTTATTCAACCTTTTGTTTTATTTTTAAGTCTATGTAAGTATTTGGGGCTTATTGAATAAGACAAAAACTTGTATTTCTCTAAAGTTATTTTAACTTTATGAGTTAAAATTTCTTTGTATTTCTCATTTAGTTTGTTTATTTCTTCAATAACTTTCTTGTCCATAATATTTTTTTATTATTATGTTTATAAGAGTCTAATTTACTTTGAATATCTAACAATTCCTTATCCCAAGATTTCCTTTTATTATTATACCATCTGATACTTTGTCCATATAGATATGATTTTAAGGCATCCCAAACATAAACAATGGAGACTTCAGGAGTGTTATTTATGTCTAAAAAATGTTTTACTTCTGAAAGTATATATTCTTTATAGTCTTTTAGTTGAGTTAAGTATGCTGGTATCCTTTTGATCTGAACATTATGAGTATTTTTTATCATGAATTCAAAACCATTGAATTATGATCAGATATAGGACATGAAATGATTTTGGAATTAATTAAATCTGTTACCATCTGGTTAGAAATAAAGACCCTATCTATTTTTGAATAAGTTTTGTATCTGTTAGAAAAAAGGTGTATGGTAATGATTTTGAATCTATCTGATTATTAATATCATTCAAATGATAAGAATTAGCAAAATCCTTTAAATGTTTTGCATTAGATGTAATTCTTCTCTTTCCTATAGTGGTAGTATCACTTTCATGTAGTATACAATTAAAGTCACCAGCTAAAATAATATCTCCTATAGAGAATGATATGATCTTATCAAGATGATGTTTCACTGTATTAATACCAATTCCAGGTATCCAATATACATTAATTAAAGTGTAAGTCTTCCCATTAATTTGTATTGTAACCATACAAAACATTCCTTTGTCATCCTGATAAGACTTAATGGTTTTAGGAATGGGCATACTTTTATTCCATAAAATAGCCACTCCTCTTTTTTCTGAGTGTGCTCTGAACTAACCAATACTGTATATTTGTTTGTGGCTAGTTTATCAATATCTTTTTTCAAGAGATGGGTTTCTTGTAGGAAGACTAAGTTGGCCTTATGTAAATTAATGTATCTTATTAGGCTTGCCCTTTTACATGGATTATTCAATCCATTAATGTTTAAAGAAATTCCTTTTAAAGATGTCATTTGGCATTTTAAAACTTAAGAATCTTATGATCAAAATAACAAATAACAAGATAAGTAATGTTACATCTCCTCCTTTAGGTGTACCTTTAAATATAGCTGTATTTATTGAATCTCTTATGGGATTTCGTATAGGATTCAATTTTGTTTGTAGTGACAATGAATGTACAAAATATATTGTGGATGTCAAAACTATATACAAATAACAATGAACAAGTGAAAATAATGTAAGGATTAAACCTTGCATCCAGCCTGGAGTTGTAAACTCCAACTTAGAGTAGTATTTACCACTCAAGTTAACCCCTACCCTAAGCAGCAGTACGTCAGCTACCACCTTATCAATTTAATACTAGTTATATTTAACTGAAGTTAACAGTTTTCAATTCAATTATCTAGCAAGACAAGACTACACATTTGGTAAAACAGCATCATATAAACTAAAATAAACCTTTTTTTTTTTTTTTTTTTTTTTTTTTTTTTTTAACTGTTCATACTACTATATACATCCATGTAATATAAAACACTTGTATGCAAATAGCATTCAAATAATCTTGATGTTAGAAATCAAGAGGAGAGAAAAATAAGTTCTAACATTCATTTAAATCAAAAACTTTGGCTAATATGATTCAGACATTACATATATTAGGATGCATCTATTTTCTGTCATGTAAATACAGTTAACAGCTTCCAAAAAAAACCTTGAATTGCTTGTATATGAGCATTTACTCAAACTCATTATTGCCAATAGAATAAAATATTGTATTCATAGAAATTGTTATAAATCATACTTCATAGTTAAGCAGATTCTCAGAAACATTTATATACATATCTACATACACACACATACACACATACACACACACACACACACACACATATATACATATATATATATATATATACACATGCATACACACACACACATACACACACACACACACACACACACATACACACGCACACACACACACACACACACACACACACACACACACATACACACAAACACACACACACACATACACACACACACATACACACACACACACACATACATATATATATATATATCTGATCTCACTGAGTTGTATCTTTACTGAGCACCATCTTACATTGCTGTCCCTTCAATAAATCTGTCTGCTTTATACAAAATAATGCACAGCAAACACATTTTAGTAACCAGATTTTACAAACATGCTATACTACTGCTTTAAAATATATCACATGACAATTTCTTCCAGTATAGAGTTATAAAATTATTTATGCTTGTCAATCAGATGAATTAAATGAGTTATAGTAATGTATATGTTTGGGACATAGGTTTTTAACACATATTATTAATCTGCTATTCCTGTATCTGTGATGTGTCAGTGTGATATCTAGGTCAAAGGTGAGACCAGCTGCTTTCAGCTTCTCTGTGAGAATTCTGAGAGTTGAAGCTTTTGAAGTAGCTCATGGACACTGTGCATGAGACAGCCCACATCCCAGATTGTCTCTCTTAACATTTTGGCGGGAAACTTATTAAAAACTAGTGACAAACATTCATTTAGCAGTGTAAATGCATCTAAACATGACAAAACTTTCACAATGCATTCTACAGGTTATTACAGACTCTATGTAAGTGAAATCAAGCCCAAAATTATTAATAAGTAACAAAACTCAACATTTTTGTCCCAACTCAGCTCCTATGCGAATCTTATTATTTACTGTGTCTATATGATCAAAAGTATTCCTATATATTAATAAAAAAAAGAAAAAGAGAGTAGAAAGTAAAAGGGTGTAAGGCAGAAATAAAAAAAAATGTAAGAGAAAGCTATAAGAAGTATATACAATAGAATATTACTAATTGTTTATATTAATAGAGTTAAAAATAAAACATATTATTTACTATTATTTAGTTCTAATTATTATTAGTTAAAGCATGACAGATTATTTACAAACAAGCATAAGCAGTGTAATCAAGAAAGTATAATTAGGTAGTGTCATTCCTGTATCTGTGATGTGTCAGTGTGATATCTAGGTCAAAGGTGAGACTAGCTGCTTTCAGCTTCTCTCTGAGAATTCTGAGAGTTGAAGCTTTTGAAGTAGCTCATGGACACTGTGCATGAGACAGCCCACATCCCAGATTGTCTCTCTTAACATTTTGGCGGAAACGTATTAAAAACTAGTGACAAACATTCATTTAGCAGTGTAAATGCATCTAAACATGACAAAACCTTCACAATGCATTCTACAGGTTATTACAGACTCTATGTAAGTGAAATCAAGCCCAAAATTATTAATAAGTAACAAAACACAACATTTTTGTCCCAACTCAACTCCTATGCAAATCTTATTATTTACTGTGTCTATATGATCAAAAGCATTTCTATATATTAATAAAGAAAAGAAAAGAGAGTAGAAAGTAAAAGGGTGTAAGGCAGAAATAAAAAAAATGTAAGAGAAAGCTATAAGAAGTATATACAATAGAATGTTACTTACTGTTTATATTAATAGATTTAAAAATAAAACATATTATTTACTATTATTTAGTTCTAATTATTATTGGTTAAAGCATGACAGATTATTTACAAACAAGCATAAGCAGTGTAATCAAGAAAGTATAATTAGGAATAGCATTTGAAGAACATATAAACTTTTAAAGGAAAAAAAAATGTATCACATTACTGACCTTATTTTTCCTCTTTAGAAAGAGAAACAAGTTAAATCACAGCTTGCCATTAAATCTCCAGATATTTTGACTAGTTATGAAACAAAACATTTCTTTGCACACAGAGAATAACTTTGATTAAATCTTTTTCAAAATATTTGTTGCTTCTTGGAAATGCAGGAACTATATTTAAAAAGATTAATAATAAAATAAAATGATGAGAGAGAAAAAAAAACATAGTACAAATCATTTGTTTTTTAGTCTCTTCTTCTTCTCTGAAGTCTTCCACGAAGTTTCAGTTGCCAGTCTCTTTAACGAAGGACTAGCCCATTCCATTTCTTCTATTTTTTCCAAAATCTTATTTTTTGATAAACAGTAAAGCAGAGTCTAAGTCATCGAAAATTTTAGGACCATCAGGAAGGAAGATTTTAAGCTTGGCAGGAAACAGAAGGTATGCTTTAAACTGTGCTTTTTTAAGCTCCCTTATTAGTGGCAGAAAAACTTTTCTTTTAGCTAATACCATGGAAGAATAGTCATTGTCAAAACACACAGTTGTTTCATTAATCTTAACAGGAGCTTTAGCCCAAGCAGATTTAAGAACCATCTCTTTATCAAAAGATGATAGAAATCTAACTATAACTGATCTAGGATAGTTTTTGTTAGAGTTAGTATTAGCTATAGATCTATGTGCTCTTTCGATACCAAAAGAGAATGCTTCTGGTAAATCTAAAGTTTTAGGGAGCCATGTTGTTAAAAAAGAAGTAATATTGTTACCTTCAATATTTTCTGGCAGTCCAAAAATCCTAATGTTATTGCACCTAGATCTATTTTCCAGGTCATCCAGCTTTGTTTGTAAATGTGTATTCTGTTTCAGCAGAAACTCAATGTTGATTTCCTCTTCTTGTATTCTATTTTCCATGTCATTCACAGCTTCTTCTATGCCTGTCATCTGGATTTTCTGTTGTTGCAGGTCCATATGTAACAAGTCTATTTGTTTTGTAGTTTTTTCTATGAAAGTGTCTATTTTAGTATCCATTTTATCCATCTTAGCAGTAAGTTGCTGGACTATAATTATCAGAGACTGAAGTTCTTTCTTGATGCTGGAGTCTTGAGAATTTGTCTTACTGGAACTCATTTCAGACTGATAAACTGACAGGAAAATTTCCAAAGTAATTTCTGACAGGAATATTATTAAGATTTCCTTTCTTTTTTAGATATAGTTCAAGAACTATATAAAACAAACATATTTAGAAAGAAAATTACTTCAAAAATTAATTTTTTAAGTAATTAATTCCTGTCAATGTAATGAAATTGGTGGAGCTGAAGAAATCTGCTGCTATCCTGTGTTCATCCTTGGCCCCCATTTCTCCCTTTTCTTGATGTCTTTATAATACATATATCTCACAGTTCTGTTAATGAACCTTTTCTCCTCAGGCCTCTGCTGAAAAGGGGCTCTCAGCCCAGTTAAGTTTTCATGGTGAATAAATATAAACAAACAAAAAACAAATAAACACATACATTTATTTTATTTATTTATTCATTTGTCTTTGTTTACCGGGTGAGTCAACTGGGTAATATCCGTTTTCAGTGGAGGTCCAGGAAGAAAAGCTCCATTTGCTTACATTGCATTACACCAAGTTCAAGTCAAACACAGAGCAGTTACATTTCTATTTACATTTATACACAAACAATAGTTACATTTCTGTTTACGTTTATGCACAAACAGTAGTTACATTTATACATATACATTCTAAGATTTTTACAGAGATGGAAGTTACTAGAGCGGAAGCACAAATGAAACTTAATGGATTGTACAGGCAGCAGTTATGCATAAAAATTGTTTTGTCATTCCAGTAAGAGACTAAGAATATTATGTTTAAGGAGAGTATTTGATAATATTGTACAGTGAAAAAGTTTTACATAAATAACTAATTGCGTTTCTATAAAAGTACTATATCCTCTGTTGCAAAAGTGTACCTTTGTGTTGTTTAACTGTTGTTTGCCAGTCCTAGCCTGTATTGTACATTCATTTTTGCTGTACATTACCAGTGACATATTTGTTATCAGAGCTATAATCTATTGTGCTAATGTCCAGGGACAACCATCATGGCTGAAAATCGTCACTGGGTCAGTTCACTTATGAGGCTAACAAAACAAGAAAATACATACAGTAAATGTATATTTCGATGTGTATATCTGTCTCACCCTCAGATTCAAAATTAAAAGTTAATTTTTACAGACAAAGCTTTGGTTTCTTACTATTCTAAATTAATTTCTACTCTGCAACACTTACAAAAAAAAAAAAACTTACCACCTTTGCCTTCTCCACATGAGAAATGTTGCCATAACTTGCAAGTTGGACAATTTATCTACATAAGAGCCTACAGTTACAAAACTTGCCTTTAGTGAAGCTGGAATGGCCCTTATCAAATATTACTGACAAAGACAGGCTGTGCTTCGTTGTGCAACTAACCACCATGGGTCGACATATCAGTTTCTCAGGACTTTCACCCAGTCACTTGGACTCTTTTCCTATGAGTGTACCTCAAGCCTTGCCTGATGTTCATGCTGGTGCAGCTCATACTGATACTGAGTCCATTCCTCAAAGTTTCTTAGTCACCCTTGCTGACCAACATCCAGAACCCACCACTTAACTGATGAATGATATCCAGGAACCCATTATGTCACAGTAACTGTATGCATTTTTAAAATATTAATCCATGCATAAGCACAATGAATGATAAGAGTATTCCAGTTATCATTCAAGAAAAACAAAATGGGCAGAATAATTCATTTTATGACTGTGAATGCAGATTATCAAAGACGTATGGCTAAAATATGGCAAGGCAGTACTTAAAGTTGTAATGGGGGTACAGTAATTGAAGATAAAGAAGGGAAGCCGGACTGAAAACAGCACCCAACAGTTAAACAAAAATTCTGGAACTTATGTTATACATCAGTAGAAAATGACACAGCATTTCTTGGAAATTGTGTGTTCAGATAAAGAGAAGCAAAATGTACCCTTTAACAGGCTCTAAATGTGCTAAGAAGTCTGGGAATAAGATGCAAGTGTGAACTAATTAAGTGATTAAATGATATTGACCAACTGCATGTCGCATGATTTCATATCAAGTGCTTGTTTTCTTTAAATAACAGTGGTTCCTCTGGTTCGTGGAGGCTTGGTCAGATGTACCTAACCTCCCCACCTCCACACACTGCTGTATAAAACAAAGTTATGTATTGTTAAAGATCTCTTGCACTAGCTATTTTAATTCCAGTAATCCTCCATAGCTCTCAACCTTCCATCTCCAAAATGTGGACCACAAACTCTCATAATATTCAGCAAATTTGGGCAAATGTGGAAAATTTACTAACAACTTCAACTAGAAAATTCACAACATGGTTAAAAATCACTACTTTCTACTTGCAATAAGGGTTTTGGATTAATAAAGATAATTCAGTATAATTTACCAGGGATATTAGATCTTAAGAATGCGTATGTAACAGGCTGTTTCAGCATAGAAATCAGAATGAAAAATGTCCCTCCTAATTTGGTATAACAAAGATGCATGTAACGCTACACTCCAGGGATAGTAGCAGAACTGGATTTATTAACTCACAGCACAGTTTTTCCTGTAAATATTGTGATGTACAAGTTAAACCTAAATAAATTCACTGACTAATACAAAGCCATCCAGGTATTTGGATACGTATCATTAACAGGTGTGAAAAACAGTAAGGCAGATTTTATGTGATCATGTAAGAACATCATAAATGTTGTCTCACTTACTTACCAAGGATGTCACTTGATGTTGATCGAAGTAGGACAAATGCTGTAATTTTATTATTACTCTCTCCATATATGGAAATGTCTCCTGCTGCTTATTATTTCTGAATTTTTCTGTGACTTCATTTGCTAGAAAAAAATAATCACTTTACTAAATGCAGAACATAAAGTTTGCATATTAAGCATCAATTCCAGAGTATTTTGTTACATTTCTTACTTCAGCATCTTCAGATAGCAAACATAAATTGGTCATCTGCAAAGCCAAATGATCTTCTTGAGAGTGTGATACACAAAAATTGTTTAATGACTGAAAAACAGACTTTGCCAGTGTGTCAGTAGTATCACTCAACTGATAAAGGAAGTACTCAGTCAGTGCACTCTGAAGGTTTCTTTTTAGAATGCCATCCTAAATGTAACTACCACCTCCTGCTACTTTCCTACAAGTCATCTCCTGTTGTGTCTTTCAGCTTTTCCCGGTTAGGGGTCACCACAGCGGAACTCCGGTCTGCTAATGATTGGCAGTAGACTTTTACGTACCGAGTTGCCAGCCCTGATGCATAACCTTCAACGAAGGTACGCCCATTCACGCATGTCTCCACACAAAAGACGCTTTAGCTGAGAATCGAACAGGACGTCTTACTGTGAGGTGACAATGCTACCGCAGCACCACAAGTCATCTCCTGTACATATCACAATTACATTTTAAAACACAGTTGCAAATCCATGCTTCTGGCAGACATAAATCCAGGTGTCCACCATGCATTCCTAAATCAGTACACTGCTTTGTACTTCCTCAGTATCTTCACTTTGTCATGAATTACCGTCTCATTTTTCACCTCATTCATTGTTGTACCCGATTCATTCTAGTGAGGGATGGATAGGTTATCCAGTGAGGGATGGATAGGGTACCCGATTCATTCCAGTGAGGGATGGATAGGGTACTGTTTACACTTCTGTCCAATCTTTGACCTGTAAATACAACTGAAAATGTATTACTCCGCACAGTGTCAAAAGGAAGAGTAACCATACAGATGGGACATGGCCTGTTGGTGACTTAATCTCCACAAAAATATTTCATTAGAATTTTAAATAATACAATAGCCATGTGCTATTAGTAGACAGAGAAGTATGACTTGATTGGAAAGGTGGTATTTATGAAGGACAACCACCCCAATTTTCTGAAGTCTTGCTATATGAAAATTCAAAAACTCATCTTAGATAACATTTTGGGGTCTATAATCCTAAAATGATTTCCTCTAAGTAGTTCCTTTTTTTATATTTTAGAAGAGTTATTAATGCAAAGGAAAGAGTGGACTACATTTGATCCAGGACCATAGGGAGCACCACAAATGTTGAGCAAACTTTTTCAAATATAAAAGTTGAAAATTGCTATTATTATTATTATTTTTTATTTTTATTTGATAACCAGCTGGGATTGGAATTCACATCACCAACTTGAAACTGCAGTTACTGAATTATCTTTAAAATGAAATGAGAAGTGTGAAAGTTCATTTGATCATTTTTTTTTTTTTTTTGTGAATCAAGGAAAGGACTTTTTTTTTTGGTTTGGCTGTTTTGTATCATGCATTCACATTCTAAACTCTTTTTAACTATTTTGGTATATGTCTCCTGTAAAAATAAGTTTGCTTGCACTATATAGTTAATGTACGCAGCTGATCAGGTTCAGATAATAAAGTACACCTGAAGAGTATCTCAGGCCTCCTTGTATGATGCTTCTATTTTAAGAACTTGTATGGTGTTTCTCATTGCAATACATACAGATCGAAATAAACAAACAAAAGTTTTTTTTTGTTCATGTGGCTTCATCATGATTCAGTTTGGATGCACTGCTAAGTTTATGGAAAATGTGGAGACATTGTCAGCATACATAGAGAGAAAGAACAACTGCTTTGCCAAAAAGTGATCTTGAAGCTAAACATAAGGTAGCATTACTCAGTCTGTGGGCTGTTTCTTTACGTCAGCTACTCCAGAACACGGTTCATTCAATGAAACCTAAACTTAAAACTGCAACCACATTGCTGACACTTGTGAAAAATTTTGAACCCAAAGTCCTGATAATTGCAAACAAATCTTTCTTTTCATTCACTAGAAACAGAAGGATAAAGAAATGACTGAGATGATCCACTGTGCTGCAACTATGAATTCAGTATAAACTTGGCCGATGCACATAGAAACAGATTTGTTAGGTATTTGCACTGAAGCCTGGCAATCTATTGCCTGAACTGTCTTTGATGCTTCCTAGAAGATGTAAAGAAGCACTGAGCTTGGAAACAGCAGACAGAGACGTGCAAAAGCTGAAGAAGCATAAAGTATCAGCTGGCAGAGAAAACAACGCTGAAAGTCAATCAAATAAACAGAAAAGCAAACTAGTTTTCTGTCATTCTAATGGCAGAATCACAACCCCAAAGACTATAATTTTAAACAAGTGAACTGGCATAAAAGTGAGAATTTGTGGGATATAAACTAGTTAATGTACAATAAAATGTAGAATCAAGGATAAAATAAACCATTTCTTGTCTTTTCTTTCTCTTTTTATGAAAAAAAACAAGGTATGTTTCTAAGGGAGGAAACCGTTTCAGATGATTGCCGAGTTAAATAATATAGTTAAAGACTTGTTTATGTTTATTTTTCTAGAAACTATTTATACTACTACTAATATTAATAATAATAACAATAATAATATTAGTAAACATAACATGAAATGAATTCTGATATATGGCAAGCCAATCAATTATATCCATGACATTTTTCCAAAAACAAAACAAAAACATCCTTGCAACCCTCAACAGTTAAATCTAAAATGTAAACTAAAGACAGTTTATCAGTATTGGGTCAATTTATAATTTATAATGACCCCAAGCATGCACCCAAATCAACAAAAGAATGGCTTCACCAGAAGAAAATTTAAGTTTTGGAATGGCCGAGCCAGAGCCCTGACCTAAATCCAGTAAATAATCTGTGGGTTGACCTCAAGAGAGCTGTGCACTAGAGATGCCCTCACAATCTGACAGATTTGGACCACTTTTGCAAGGAAGAGTGAGCAAATATTGTCAAGTCAAGATGTGCCATGCTGATAGACTCCTACCCAAGAAGACTGAATGCTGTAATTAAATCAAAAGGGGCTTCAACAAAGTATTAGTTTAAGTGTGTGCACACACAACAAATTATTAGTTTAAGGGTGTCCACATTTATGCAACCAGCGCATTGTACGTTTTTTATTTTTTATATTTTTTCCCCTAACAGATTTGTTTGTTTTTCAATTGAATTGTACAGGTTATAGGTCACATTAAAGGTGGGAAAAGTTTTGACATGATTTATTGTGGTCTCATTTTTTTATATCACAAAAACCTGGCATTTTAACAGGAGTGTGTCCACCTTTTATATCCAATATGTATATGTATATATATATATATATATATATATATATATATATATATATATATATATATGTATGGATCTACTTCACATAATCAAACACCCAAATGTTCGACTTTCATATGGCCAAGACGATATGATTGAACATTTGAATGTTTGAAAATGTGAAAAAAAAAAAATAAACCAAAAGAGAAAAAAAAAAAAAAACTAAACATTGCTAGCGGGGGGGGAGCGGGGGGCAAGCCCCCTGCCTGCCCACACTCCTACTATTTAAATCTACCAACTCTCAGATTGCACTACGTTGCAGTAAAGGGAAATCTTCCTGTTCTGCACTCTATGGAGATCCCCAATCAGACCATTCAAACTTTTAAAAGTTCGATCATATGGTCTCTGCCATATGAAAGTCAAGCTTTTAAAAGTTCGACCATCTAAAGGGGACCCATACATACATATATATATATATATATATATATATATATATATATATATATATATATATATATATTGCTCTACTCTCATTCACCCAAACTGTAGCAGAAGCCCGTGATCACAACCTACTTCTTTCCCGATGTATTCCTTGATCTCCTAAAGGCTTTTGACACAGTCTCCCACTCTAAACTTTTAACTAAATTTTCTGACCTTCTCCCATCTTCCCCTTCTTTAGCCTGGTTCTCTAGTTATTTATCTAATAGATTACAATCCGTATGCTGCAAACTGTCACCTCTCCATTTCTGCGTGCCTACACTGGTGCTCCCCAAGGCTCTATTTTGGGTCCCCTCTATTTCAATATATTTACTAACAACTTGCAATCTGCTACTAACCTTTCAACACTCTTAACAATATGCTGACGATTCCGCCCTTATTACCACTGCTCACAGTATCCTTGAACTCCTTTCTCTTACTCTAAACTCCTCTTCCATCAAAATCTGGCTCACTGATAATCAACTAATAATAAATCCTAAAAAAAACTAAACTTCTACTTTTTCTTCCTAAAATGCTAGTACAACACAAATCCTCTTTCTCCATCACCTCACTTAACAATACCATCATCAGACTGAAAGCACATACTAAATTACTTGGTGTTACCATCGATGATGAACTAGAATTCGATATTCATATCAATCAATGCATAAGAAAACACCAAAAACTTGGCTTCCTGTACCGTAATCATAAATTTCTTTCTCCCTCCTCCAAACCCTCCCTAGCCATGTCTCTCCTTTTATCCTGTCTTCTGTATGCTGCTCCTGTCCTTACTAACTTCTCTTCTCAGCAAACTAGAGCAAACCTACAATAAAATAGCTAAGTTTGCCTCCAATCTCCCCTATAAATCCCATTACTGCCTTGCCCTAAATTCTTTGCAATGGCATGAATTCCTCAAACAACTGCTCCTTCCTCAACTCCATACAACACACTCTATTGTCTATAACCCTACTTCCTGCCCCTCTGTCTCTAATATTGTATCACCACACAAACACGGATGTCAGCTTTGTACATCTGACAAACATCTTCTGGACATCTATAAACCCACAAAAAATACTGGGAAGTCACTATACAAATACTCAGTAGTCCACTCTTGGAACTCCCTCCCACATAATATAAGAAGTATCCCTCATAAGTCCCAGTTCAAACTTGAACTTAAACACTATCTTCAAAACACCTGGTCCTGTCCAATGTCAAGCTCCAACCTGATTCTAGCTACCTTTCTCCCAAATCTGCTTTCTTCCCATGTATCTTTCTCTTTCCTCAGTTCTTTCTCCTCTCCATAATGCTAATACTACTACATACCAACACCCTGTTTCTTCTAAATAATCATTTGCATCCAGATTATCTTGTTGTTTCTGTATAGATATACACTGAAACCGGTACAAAAGTGTTAAATTAGTTAACTTCACAGTAGTGTGCAGAACTGGCGGTAAGTGGAATAACCTTCAATAACCCAGGGTGACATAGCAAATCTGGCTTCTAAATTTAGCTCTAACTTCATCCCCTACTCCCCCCAACTGCATTCCACTATGAAATTATTTTTAGTATATCCCTCAACTGTTAACATGGATCAGGTCCTGGACATGCTTGCTAAGGCCAAAAATCATAGCTTTGTTAGGTCCCAGCAATATCCTCAGTTGCCTCCTAAATAGCCTAAATCAAGACCTAGCAGGACCACTTGAGGCACCCTTCAAATACAACCTCAAAATATGTTACATGCCAGCCGAATGGAGGACCACAACTATCATCCATCTTCATATCAGTGGACCATTGATTGACCCTGGTAACTACAGACCCATTAGGCTGACAACGTTAATATGGACAGTTATGGAATAAATTATCATGGAAATGATCAACAGAGACATTGACAATCTAAAGACACTGGAAGCATTCAAATCTAGCTTTGTTAAGAGCTGGTCTGAAGGTCTTATCTAGTTAATCTGGTAAACTTCTTTGAGAGGATCACCATGGCTATGAATGAGGGGAAAAAGGTGCTGGCCAGGGTGTTTGATACAATACCCCACTCGGGTATCATTGACAAACTCTTAGAACTAGCCACAAATCCCCACATAACTTGCTAGATTGCCAACTTGCTCACAGATAGAACCCCAAAAATCAGGATCAGTGAGACCATTTTCACCAAGAGACCCCAGGGCTCTGTGTTGGACCCACTTCTGTTTGGAATAGACTTCTCAGAAGTCAAAGTAAATGTCAAAGGCCTCTGGTTCACCAAGTTCCAGGTGACTACAAATTGAGAGATATCATAGACCCCCCCCCCCCGACAATGCCAACTTTCTACAAGAGGGTGTAACACAAATAAATGACTAGTGTGAAATCCTTGGATTAAAACTCAGTGCAAAGAAATACATTATAGTGTCCTTTGGGAAAGTGTCCACCAAAGCTAATTACTTCATCAATAAAACACCTCAAAGAGTTGATCCGTTAGTTAGAGATCTAGAGACATATCTATACAGTAATCTGATTTGACTTTCAACCAACATGTAGCTGGGATAGGAAGAAAATCATTCTATGTTGTCCAACTCATAAACAAGGATATGGCTTCCAGGTCCAAAGAAGTAATAGTTGTGCAGCGGTTAGCACTGTCACCTCACAGCAAGAGGTTCTCTGGTTCTATTCTCAGTTGGGGTGCCTTCTGTGCAAAGTCTGCATGTCCACCCTGCATTACCTTGGGTTTCCTCTGGGTGCTCCAGTTTCCTCCCAAATTCCAAAGACATGCATTTGGAATGTTTCTCCCTGGGCCTCTACTAAAAATGGCCTCTGTCCCAGTCTAATTTTCAGGTAAACAAATGTTAATTAAATAACGAAATAAATAAATAAATACTCAGCCCTAATCAGACCTATCACTGAATACAATGTTCCATTTGGCATGTACCTAGCCAGGCATTTGTATCAGCTGGAATGCCCTCAAATGTTCCTCATCAGGAGAAACCAGGGTATGAATGCCTTGTCTTACACAGATTACCTTAAGGTTCTGTCTCTGTACTCAGTCTTCTACAGGTTACTGAGAGGTGATTAATGTTGATGGACATCTTGCAAATCCGCAAGACAAACAACACAAGAAACACTAGATGTGAGGACCTGCATTTTGTGACATAAATAGATCATTTTGGAGGAACCGATATTGTCTCAAAGGATCCCCACACTAAGGAATAAGCTCCCCATCTACATGAAAGAGAGTTCATTTCTGACCCATTTTGAAAAAAACCTTGATCATTGGATGGGAAATTGCAAATTCACTCCTGGCATGATCCCCATGTCTCTGATGGGCAGAGGCTGACAGTAACTAAATTAATCTCCAACTAACACCCACCACCACCACATAAACCTTAGCTACCTCTTCTCAAACATGCCCCACCATGTAGGTGTCCAAGGAACTCTGGGACAAAACTGGGTTGTGTTGCACAGCTAGTCTTGTAAAGACCCTAGTGGTCATTAGCCTAGTATGAACCTATGGACCTCTAAATGATACAAAAATAAGAATTTTAAGGGATTGTCTGTCATGAATATGAAACTTCCTTTGGAAGTCTGGCTTCAAATGATACTAGGAAGCTTAAATGTAAGTAAGAGACACTTTAAAAGATAAAGAGAGGAGAGCTGTGTCTTTTTGAAAACGTGATTTATAATTCTTGCTAAGTGATAAAATAAATGCTGGACTGTTGCATGTTGGATATCCTAGACTATGAGAATGAAGACCTTGAAACAATAATTCATCTGGAGATTAAAGTTAGATGTTGAAATTCAGCATGTATGTAAAGAATAAGTGCAAAGTCAGATGGAATAAACATTATCTAGAAAAGCACCTCCATATTCATGAAAATTTTCAGAAGCATGTTATAAAATAATGCATATTGATTTTGCTGGTCCATTCATTTATTACAATTGCAGAGGATGCATGTTCAAAATGGCTAGAGGTATTTTATAAAGGAGGCTGTACTGCAAGCTCCAATAAGTATAACAAGGGTATTATTTGATACAAATGGGTTAACAGAGGACATATATAGTCAAAGACAATGATATACAATTTGCATCAGAAGAATTTTGCCATTTCATTAAACTAAACATAATAATCCATTATTAAAGAAAAATATATTTAGGCATTTAAAGCTAGCCTGAATAAATGATCAAATGCAGTATTAGATATAAAATATAAGGTTTTGTTATTCCTGTTGTATACAAAGACATTGAAAATCCTTAGGAGATGTATTCTTGAGCAAACACATCAGAACAGTGCATGATATGATCAAACCACATCTAGGTGTCACTTTGAGATAGAAACATAACCTTTAAGCATTTCAGCATAATTAAAAAGTGAAAGAAAGACCACTTTAAGAATCCGATTCTGTATCCCAATAGACATGAGCAGAGTAGGTCCCAAGTGAATTCTGATTTTAATGACAGAACAGACAGGTTGGGCCTATTTCATGATCACTCACCACCTACAGCAAGCAAGTCTAACTAGAGAAAGCACGGACCATGATGATGAACCATCGCAGAGTGAGAAAGGTGGATGTGATGTTTCATAATCTTATTTTGACAAATAATGAGAATGAAGTTTCAGAGGCATTTGACTAACTGCCAGAATTGAAACATTTAAATTGTGATACTGAGCCACCCCAATGTCTGAATTTTTCTGCTATAAAGTTTGTCAATGTAGATTTGCTACCTACTTAATGAGTTGTATGACCATAAGTAAAATATGGGGGAGTCAGTTAACTGATGGTGGTGGCAGAGTTTATGGTGAATAGCTATATCCTGCAGACTACCAGAAGTACATTGGGGGGGGGGCATGGCCAAGATGTCAGAGTAAGAACAGTAGCTTTTTGATGCTCTGTCTATAAGTCTTATTTCTGACAGAATTAAGTCAGAAATTTTCTAAATACATTGGAAATATCTATTTATAAATATTCTCTTCACTACTGTGGATTAATAGCTGGAGAAAAAATTAAAATTTTCAGTGATTTTTCTCACAAACTACCAGTCAGAATTTCAACAGCTATATGCAGTGTACTAGAGACATGAGTCATTCAAAGTCATCAGCTCAAGACAGCTTCATGAAAAAATAATCACTAACTATAATTACAAGTATACAAGACCTTTCCACTAAAATGGACAATTTAGAAAACATCATGGAAAATATGAAAACAGAAAGTAAGAAACAAACTGAAGATTTAAATGAGATAATTTCAAAACACTCAGATCAAATAGCAAGCATAGAAGAATCTGTGAATGAAATAGGTGGAAGACAGATGGAGAATGACAGTCAAATATTTTTTTTATTGAAGCAAAACAACTCATTAATTGAAAAAGTGGAAGATTTAGAGTCAAGATCAAGGAGAAATAATATTAGAATTTATGGAGTTCCTGAAAAGACAGAAGGAAACAATATGATTCTTTTCTTAAATAATTGGTTGCCCAAACTATTAAATCTTCCAGAGTCATTATCATATGGAATTGAAAGGGCTCAGATTTTTATCAAATCATTTTGCATTAAAAAATCCAACCTCAGCAAAATCTATCATAGTTAAGTTTTTGTCAACACAGGATAAAGATCTAATGTTAAAAAACTGCTTGGTCAAAAAGTCCCATTTAAGAAAATGGAAGAATCATTAGATTTGATAATGACTATACATCTGTAACAATAGCAAAAAGAAAAGTGTGTGTTCCACTCATTAAAGACCCAAAGAAAGCTGAAATAAAAGCCCAAATACTTTTCCCTGCTAGAATAAAAATCACTTTCCCAGATGGTCAGAAAATTTTTAATAATATTGAAGAAGCAACAGAATTTGTCAAAATACATAACTTACTAGATAAATCTGAAGATATGAAGCTTTCTACACCACGCCTAAAGAGGCAAGCTACTAATGGTAAGGCAATAACAAATGACAAAACCACTAAAAAGCTTAAAGGGAAGGGAAGTAAGACGTAAAGCTTTAATTTCCAAAGGGCATAATTCCTTAAGAACAAGACCAACACAGCAAGCTATGAGGTAAGATCTCATAATAAATACATGCAGCTATATATGTTTAATTCTTCTTTCTTCCTCTCACTATAATAATTCCTACTGTTAAATACTCATACTTATTATTCTTCAGCTTTTCCTTTCTCTGTTATAGATTCCTCATCCCCTATATATTCCACAGCATAATAGATTAAGTTTGATTGATTACATAAATATACAAGAATGTGTTATGAATGTAGAGGATTGTGAATTAGCATTTGTTAATTATAGGTAGCATAGTGTGTAAATGTTCTGCTTAAATACAAAATGCTTTGAAAGTGTAGAGCACAAAATCAGTAGAAATAGAATTACTGTAGGTTGGGAGATAGAAGGGAGACCTCGGGCATGCACACAACTTGCTAAGGAGACTTTCGTTGGTGTTTAAATGACTAAAGCGAAACATCATATGTTTTCGTTTTTTTTTCTTTTTCTTTTCTTTATCTTGTAAAATAGAATGTGATAATAATCTTTTGGGGTGGGAGGGATCCTTTCTAGAGAGGTGCAGAGTTTTGAATACATTGTTGACAACAGCAGTTTAAAAAAAAAAAACCCAGTATTAACCTGCTTAATTTTTATTTTTTTTTTTACATGTACTGACTCCTGTTTCACAAATCACGAGCGTACAAAAGTAAGAGTAATATGAGAAAAGCACTGTGCATACCTCGTGAATACAGTTGGTGTTTTAAATTTGTAAAAAGCTTCATAAGAACCAAAACTCGAGCGCTACATAGATCTGCAACTCTTCGGGACTGACACATAACCGTGGGAACTTGAAGTTATGACGTATTCGACCTCTGAACCAGTGTCGCACATTAGAAATCATCTGCGACAGAAGAAAATGATGAAACAAGGATGTTTTTGCAGTCGAGGCAGTTCTAAAAATGCCTTAAAGCAATACAAAATGTAAATGTATTAACTGAATAACAAAACGGAACTCTGTTTTAATGGATAACGCATATATGGGTAGTCTGAAAGCAGTAAGTGTGTGCATTATATAAATATTGTATTAAAATGTCACTATATAATTAATGATCAGCACAAGCAAAGCTAATATGTGCTATTAGCTCTTTTCAAAACACAGTGGCATAGGTAAAGGTGAAGACTTAGAATGAATACCCGAAGACTCCAATTAAAACACCAGTTTATTGCACCTCTAGCGCTTCGGCAACCGCCTTCAAGTAGTATAAAACATTACATAACTTACACAGTTTATATACCCTAATACATCTAACAATTAAACAAGCATCCTAAACCATAGAGGTAGGAATTTAAAAGATATTTTGGTACATAATAAATTTAAATATCCCACTGAGACATTACAATATAGGACCATGCAGAAACTAGGAACTTCACCCTGTGGTCATTGTAATGTATGTCATTATATTGTTCCAACTTTTAAGTATATAAATAGCCATGTATTTGAGGTTAAAAATATATATAGCTGTAATACTGAAGGTATTATTTATGCGTTGAAATGTCTGTGTAACCTTGTGTATATAGGAGAATGTAAAAGGAAGTTTAAAACTAGACTGCAGGAGCATGTCAGGAATATTATAAATAATAAAGAAGATAGCCCTGTTGCTAAACATTTTATGCTGGTTCACAATTCTAATCAAAATGGGTTACAAGCCACTATCTTAGAACATATTATGAAGGGTGTATTTTCTGATGATTTGTATAAAAAGAAGTTGTTATATAAAGAAAGTATTTTTATTTTGAAATATGACACTTTATTTCCTCAGGGTCTGAATGTGGAATGTAACTGGAGGCTTCTTATCTGATGAGAAAGTAGTATTAAGTATTTTTTAATGTTTATTGATTAATTGGTTTAGGCTGCTTGTTTAATTGTTAGATGTATTAGGGTATATAAATTGTGTAAGTTATGTAATGTTTTATACTCCTTGAAGGCGGTTGCCAAAGCACAATAAACTGGTGTTTTAAGTGGATTCTTCATCTGTGGTCTTCAGTTTATCTTTTCTTTTTGGTTCGTGCAGTGTTTAGAATGAATACCCCCCTGAAACCCAAATGTTAGATAGCAGTAATAAATAATATACTGAGGAAATAAGAGGGGATGAGAGAGTGGGAGAAGGAGGAGAGAAAGAGAAATTGATTTATTTAATAGTAAAAAAAATAAAACTATTATGGATACATTTAATGAAAATATAGGGTAGAACGTAAATTAACTGATACAAATACAAACAGATGCACTTTATCTGCTATACTATCAATATAACATACTAAACAGTTATTTTTTGTTGCTATAAATAATTAAAAAATAATTGTAATGTACATAGGCATATAAAGTAATTAATATAATCCAATATAAAAACAGCATTGTACACACAAGTGAAGAGGGGGATTGAGGGTTAAATGAAAGAAAAAGCACAAGAATCTGGTAGTCTATTGGCCATTTTGGGCCAATTTCTAGCTCTTTCAAGTCCTCCTGTATAAAACCCGCTTTGGCGCGGTTTTTGCACTTGTTACTACTCATCCAAGCTCCTTGTGGTCCTGCAGAGTGGTGCTAGCAGCAGAGAGGCTAAAAGAGCGACTGCTAACCTGATAAAAGTATTTTTTTTTTTGCTGCTACTACCTGGGTGACTGTCCGATCTAGCTAAACTGCAAGTATTTCTGCTTCTTGAACTGTTTTAAAGTGTGTAAAGTTGTTTTTGCACCTGCACTTTTAAAGTTTGCCCTGTTTGTTGCATTTACCTGTTGAGGCTACACAGTCAAGTGTGCTAGCCTGTGTTACATATTTATTGCATTTTCCTGCTGTTTGTTGCAAAAAAAAAAAAAATTATCCTTGTTTCCCATCTTTCCTGACCTAGAGTAGTCCAAATACAGGCTTTGCTGTATTCTGGACTTTTGGAAAGTTCCTGTGTTGCCCATTTCCTCTCTTGGATAAAGGGAGGCTTCTTTGTTCACCAGTGGCAGTGGGGAGCTTAGAGCAGCCTATCTATCCCTGGAGGAGTGTTCCCAGCACAAGAATCTGATAGTCTATTGGCCATTTTGGGCCAATTTCTAGCTCTTTCAAGTCCCCCTGTATAAAACCCGCTTTGGCATGGTTTTTGCGCTTGTTACTACTCAGCCAAGCTCCTCGTGGTCCTGCAGAGTGGTGCTAGTAGCAGAGAGGCTAAAAGAGCGACTGCTAACCTGATAAAAGTGTTTTTTTTTTTTGCTGCTACTACCTGGGCGACTGTCCGATCTAGCTAAACTGCAAGTATTTCTGCTTCTTGAACTGTTTTAAACTGTTTAAAGTTGTTTTTGTACCTGCACTTTTAAAGTTTGCCCTGTTTGTTGCATTTACCTGTTGAGGCTACACACTCAAGTGCGCTAGCCTGTGTTACATATTTATTGCATTTTCCTGCTGTTTGTTGCAAAAAAAAAAAAAATAATAATTATCCTTGTTTCCCATCTTTCCTGACCTAGAGTAGTCCAAACAGGCTTTGCTGTATTCTGGACTTTTGGAAAGTTCCTGTGTTGCCCATTTCCTTTCTTGGATAAAGGGAGGCTTCTTTGTTCACCAGTGGCAGCGGGGAGCTTAGAGCAGCCTATCTATCCCTGGAGGAGTGTTCCCAGCACAAGAATCTGGTAGTGTATTGGCTGTTTTGGGCCAGTTTCTAGCTCTTTCAAGTCCCCCTGTATAAAACCCGCTTTAGCACGGCTTTGCACGATTTTGCGCATAGAGCAGCATCGGGCAACGCCGCTTAATTGGGTTTAAACCATTCTCGGCTCCACAAAGTCTGCTCTTCACTTTTTCCCTTAGAACTGATCTAGCTCTCATAATAAACATCTTATTCCTACTCTAAAGCCTGGCACTTGCTCACTAAAGCAATTATATAAGTCAGCACTAAAAAATTAAAAGCACTACACCCTCACAAACTCCCCTTGAGTACCTTGTTCCCCAATGGCCCTTTTTTCAATTATAAAGGAATTCCCAATACTATTCTAGCATGTCCAAAGGTCAGTTGTCAATCTCCTCTCTGGTCCAGCTGGTGAATCTGGGAATCTTGAGGCAATGTTACAACTGCCTCATGTACAGAGACAACCCTCTCCTCCTCCCAACAAATTCCAACACATGTGAGAGATGCAACCATATAGCCAAACTGGAGGCTAAGCTCTCTCAACTCAGTACTGGCGTAACCAGTCAGGAGGAGAAGGAAACCACACTCACTACAATTCCAGTCTCACATAGACCTACCACGACAGCAAACCAAACACATAAACACACAAAAACATACTCGGAGGCTCTAAATAAAAATCTGCCTAAGCAACAGAGACCTCCACATCAGACACCCAAGCAACCGCTACCCCAAAACAAAACGTGTGCAACACATAGCTCACAAAGCCAGTGTGCCGAACAGTCACAGCCCTTAAGGCTAAACAACACAACTGATACACTTGTAATAGGTGACTCTATCGTGATGTCCCGCTCACCAGGCTGAACAAGGAGAAGGTCATGGTGAGCTGCCTGTCGGGCGCTAGGATCCGCCACATAACACAAGCACTCAGGTCACTCCAAGGCAAGTACAAATATGACTCAGTCATTGTCCATGCTGGTGTGAATGACCTGAGACGTACCTCCCTGGACTACATGAAAAGAGATATAGAGGAGCTCTCTGAGCATGTAGCCCAGGCCGGTATGACCCTGACCTTGAGTAGCATCTTACCCTCACCAAGAATGATGCCACAATATGAAGACAAGATGATCAATTTCAACAATTGGCTTAAGTATTGGTGTCATTCAAAGGGGATCCAATGCCTGTCAGCCTGGGATGACATGCTCGACAAGCCACGATGCTTCACTAGGGATGGCTTGCACCTGTCACCCCTGGGCTTTTGGATATTGGCAAAGGCTCTTGCCACCACCATAGTGCCTTTTTTAGGCAAGGCTCAAAAGACAAACCCACCTCCATAGGTATCACAAGGGATAAGAAACTAAGAGTAATGTGACTCAATGCCAGAAGTCTAAACCTCAAGATGCACACACCCGAAACTCTCCTTAGCATGGAGAACATCGATATCTGTGCAGTAACAGAAACCTGTTTCAAGGCTCCCGAGAGCACCCCAGCACTACCAGGTTATACCTCATACCATGTTTTTTGGCCCCAAAACTTGGACCGAACCACAAAAGGAGGGGGAGTATCAATATTTGTCAAAGATACCCACACCTCCAGGTTGGTGGCACGGCACAAAGCATCAGAGACTATCCATGTGCAACTAGCAGTGGGAAAAACTGCCTTCCAGTTTATAGTCTGCTACAGACCACCCTTCCAAACCCAGGAACCCCACTCGGCCTTCCTGAGAACACTGGAAAATATGAAGGTCTCTCCAAACACCATTATATTGGGCGACTTCAACTAGCCAAACATAGACTGGGAGCATTACTGTAGCTCCAACACCCTAGCCCAAAGGTTCCTAGAATTTATAAACTCAAATGCTATGGAACAACTTGTTACCACTCCCACAAGAGGGGAAAACATACTGGACCTGATCATCACCAACATGGGGACTCTATGCTCCAGACTAGAAGTGTATCCCTCACTGGTAAGATCAGACCATAAACTAATCTCACTAGATATTCACATCCCGAACCCAGCCCCTGCCCAGAAAACCACAGTGAAAAACTTCTCTAAAGCAAATTTCACACTCCTCAAAACCGAGGTGGAATCCTTCAAAGCCCCCGGGCCTGTGGAAAATACGGCCCAGACCGCAGAATCCTTTATAAACGCATTCTATGAACACCTTCAGGAATGCATGGATCATGCAATCCCAAACAAAACCAAGACCCAATCCTCCAAAGGCAGCCGTCCTGTCTGGTGGACCCGAGCCATAAACAAACTATACAATAGAAGGAGGAAGCTACTACATGATAGAGCAAAATCCCAAAAAGGGAAGGCATCTCTGATCAGTATTAGCAAAAAAATACGGGCACTCATAAAATCGTCTAAGGCCAGCTTCGAGAGAAAAATTGAACAGGATACTAAGGATAATCACAAGGCTTTCTTTAGTTATGTTAGGAACCTGGGTGGGAATTCCCAGATATGCTCAGAATTAGTCCAAAATGACAAAAAATACACCGAACCCACAGACATTGCCAACATCCTAGCTGACAGGTTCAGTGCAAACTCCCCCCCCCTTCCCCACCAAAAGGGCAAATATCTATGCCAGCAGAGTGCTGCCACCCTGACATCTCAGATGCTCAGGTAAGAGCAGCCCTCTCAAAAGCAAAAAACACAGCATCAATGGGACCAGACGGTGTCCCGGGCTGCATCCTACATGAACTCCAAGAAGAACTAAACCCAAACATAAAACTACTGTTCAGTCTCAGCCTTACTACAGGATATGTACCCAAAGAGTGGCTTACAGCAACAGTGGTCCCTCTCCACAAAGGTGGTGCCTCAACGGATCCTGGAAACTATCGCCCCATAAGCCTGACTAGCTTGGTCTGCAAAGCTATGTAAAGGATCATCATGGACCTCATAAATAAAGATATTGGGGACCTAGAGACACTGGATCCTACCCAGTTCGGCTTTGTTAAGGGCAGATCCTGCCTCTTAAACCTGGTCGATTTCTTTGAAACAGTCACCAAGGCCATTGACGAGGGGAAGGTGGTCCACACAGCCTACCTGGACCTCGCAAAAGCCTTCGATACAATACCCCACTCGGGCATTATAGATAAGCTAACCAGCTTAAATATAAACCCCTATGTCACTAGATGGGTTGCAAACTGGCTCAAAGACAGAACCCACATGGTTAGAATTGCTGGAGCCATGTCAGACTCCAAACCAGTTACAAGTGGCATCCCACAAGGCTCAGTCCTGGGACCTCTCTTGTTCGGTATATATTTCTCGGAGGTACAGGCCAACATTGAAGGACTGTGGCTGACCAAGTTCGCAGATGACTGCAAACTGGGTGCCATAATCGACTCTCTAGCCAACACAAGCATCCTACAAAAGGGCCTCATAGAAACAGACAACTGGTGCCAGACCCATGGCCTCAAGCTAAATGCCAAAAAGTGTATAGTCATCCCCTTCGGCAAAAACAAAGTGCCCACAAATTACCACATAGATGGTAATCCATTAAGTACAGAAGAAGTAATTAGGGACCTGGGGACCCAAGTTGATAACAATCTATCTTTCGACAACCACGTGGCCAAAGTGGTTAGAAAAACATTTTATATAGCCCACCTAATCATGAAGGGATTCACATCTAGATCAGTGGAGGTCATCGTGCCTCTTTACTCATCCCTCATCAGGCCCATAATTGAGTACAATGCCCCTTTTGGGATGTACCTTACCAGACACCTGCAGCAACTGGAAAGACCCCAAAAGTACCTCACCAAGAGGATCAAAGGGCTCAAACAGATGCCATATGCTGCCCAGTTAAAGAAACTCCAGCTCTACTCAGTGGCATACCGCCTGCTCAGAGGCGATCTGTGCCTGACGTATAAAGCCATGTCCAACCCGGAATTAATGGACATGCTGCACCTCAGAAAATCCAAATCTCATCGAGCTACGCGCTCGAGAGACTTGAACCTCAGCACTGAAATAAATAGGACATGCTGGAGGGACAGATTCATAACCCAGAGGCTCCCTTCACTCTGGAATAAAATCCCAGTCCAGGTTAGGCAGAGTCCCTCATTGACTCTCTTCAAGAGGAATCTTCATGAGTGGATGGGAGATCATAGATTTACTCCGGGTATCACTTCTGTGTCACTGTTAGATAGAGGCACAGTATACTAACCTCGAAAAAGGGCATAGCAAAATTCATTTAAAATGGGTGGCGAAAGCCAAACACACTCTGGCTAGGCTTGTAAATGCCCTAGGGCAGATAGCCTAGTATGAACCTATGAACCTATGATTCTCACAAACTAATAAGATTGAAACACACACAGTAATATAATAACATAAATCAAATGCTTTAAATTACACACTCTTTAGCCAAGTTATTCTACATATAGTTTGCAAATAAAATGTGGAGGAGGAATAGATGTGAGGGAAATGAAAGATAAAGGAAGAATGAAGAATATACTTATGTTTTAACTACTAATAAAAATCCTTATATAATATGTAACACCAATTTAAACTATAAATTAGAATTAGACATATATTCATCACCCATAACTTAAGTCAGAACTAGAAAGATATTGCTATTCTTAATAAAAGTTTCTAGTTTTACATTGTTGTTTGAATTAGACACACATATGTCAGAATATGAGAACACAATCATACTATTTTAACACAGAAAAATATACCATGCATGAGCAATTATCTCATGATTATATCTTATATGTAATTGTGATTATATAATATGTTTTACTAGATGTCTTGAGACGTTATGAGTTTTAGCAATTAAGTGCAATGTTGTAGAAATGTTGAATATGATTAACTGTATACTTAATTAATAAAGGGCAGATGCATCTATATAAAGGTTGACTGGACGTAGGATTGTTAGAGGTGGTGGCTAGGATGACGTGTTTATCAAGCCAGGGATTTAAATATACAGGTTTAGATTTGTATATAGTTAGATATGTTGTGCTAATTTTATTCATTTTTAAGTACCTGCCCATAACTAAAACTAACAGATATATTTGTATCCTTGAAAATGTTCTCTTATAAATGTATGTCTTTAAATGTTAACGGCCTTAATAATCCTATCAAAAGAGGAAGTATAGTTAAATATCTGAAAATGAATAAAGTAGATATAGGCTTTTTACAAGAAACTCATATCATTAGTAAAGACCTAGATAGAACATCCTTTAATGGCTACATGGTTCTTGTGGAATCTCATTACCAGACCAAGTGAAGAGTGGAAAAAAACATTACCAATGCCTAAAGTCATAGATACGTACTCAGACAAGAATGGCATGTTATGTTTGGTAGTTTTAGAGATAAATAAAAGATATGAAACTTTAGCAAATTCATACTGGATACCTGGTATTGGAGCAGTAACAGTGAATAAGCACTTAGAGTTAATAGCAACTAAATCCAAAGGAGAAATAATACACGCAGGAGATTTTAATTGCCTTCTCACAGCAAAAGACACCACTAAAGATGATAACGTTAGAATGTCCTCTGCAGCCAAAAAATTAAAAAATGTTATTAACATATTATGTCTTAGGGACTTTTATGATATAAAAGAAGTGCACTCGTTAAAATATACCCATTATTCATATAGGTATGGTACACAAACAACAATTGATAAAGTACTAGTTACTAATAACATATTTCCCAAAGATCCAAGAAGTTCTAATTAGTTCTTGCCCACTATTAGACCATAATGTCTTATTCTTCAAGGTTAACATCATGCCTAAAGACCTAATAACCTGGCAAAGACTACTTGCATACATTACTACACTTAATGGATTTAGAAAATGGCTTTTAAGTGAGATAATATCATACCTAGATATAAATGATAAAAATGAGACTTAAGACTATACTTTGGGATTCACTAAAATATTATCTATATGGTAAAATCAAAAATTGGTATCTAAATAAAAGAAAACTATGGGAAAATTAATTAATACAAATACAATCAAAAATTGACACAATAAGAAAGAATTTAAATACCAAAGATATGAAAACTAATTCTGAACTAAAAGCATTAAATGCGCATTATACAGAAATTGTAAATCATAAAGTGGCAATAAATTTAGAGAAGTTTAAAATCCAGTCCTATTCAGTGAATCCCAAAATCCTACACAAGCGGGCAGTCAAAACAAAACATTTAGCAAGTATTAACAACATAAAAGAAATTACAGATAATACAAGAACTAAATTAAGACATAACAGAACACAAAGACATTTTGGAGGTTTTCAGAGCACACTATGAAAAGGTAAATAGCACTAATATAGATCCTGATAACAATGCACCTAAAAGTAACTTTTTGAATGAAAATATTAATAAAAAAGTAACAAAGGAACAAAACACCAATTTGCTCAAACCAGTATATCATTAAAAGACATTAAAGAATGCATTAAAAATCTTGAAAACAACAAGACTCCAGGACTAGATGGAATTATAGGGGAAATCTATTTTTTTTTCCAGAGGACACCTTAAAAATTCTAGTGGTAGCTTTTGAGGACTTCAGAAAAAATTAAAAAAATCTTTTCATCATGGAAGTATGCTATAATATCCCTCATTCTAAAGCACAATAAAGACCCTTAATTAGTAACATCATACCAACCTATATCATTGCTAAATGCAGATTATAAAATTTTTACCTCAATACTTGCAAAAAGACAATCAATTTATCCCAAAAATAATAGCAGATGATCAAACAGGTTTCATTTAGAATAGGAAAGTTCAGGACAATGTCATCAGACTTCTAACTTTAATAGATGTTGCAAACAAGGGGGAAAAATAACTGTCAATTATTAGTCTAGATATAGAGAAGGCATTTGATTCTTTATCCTGGTTATACTTATTTAAAGCTCTAGAAACATTTAATTTCTCTACAGATTTCATAGAATTAATAAATAGCCTATACAAGAACTCCTTATTGTATATCAACATTGGAGCCTTTTTATCTAAAAAAGTTCAAATACTAAAAGGAACTAAGCAAGGTGGCCATTTGTCACATCTATTATTTGCATTATCGGTGGAACCATTTGCAAATTACATAAGAAATAACAGTAACATAAGTAGTTGTGTTGCTAATTCAAATTATGCCTCCAAAATGCAATTATTTGCGGATGATATTGTATTAACTATAGGAAATCTGGATTCCTCCATAAAATACATTACAGAAGCTACAGGGCAATTTGAGAAAATTTCAAGTCTAAAGTTTAATAGCAATAAAACTGAAACATTGTTATTGAATAAAAAAATGAATGTGGAATGGAAAAAGCACAGCAATTTTAGTTGGGAAAATAACTCTCTTAAATACCTAGGAATACATATAAAACCAAGTTGGAAAGAAACCATACAAGTAAATTATAAAAATTTATTATATATGATTAAAGAATACCTAAATAAATAGAACAAAATGTTTTTTTTACTTTTGAAGAGAAGTTAACATTAATAAAACTTTGTATTCTTCCAACATTTCAGTTTCTTATTCAAACCATAATTATCAGCCCTCATAAAAAAAATAATAAAACAACTTAACTCACTTCTAATTAAATTCCTATGGTCCTCACAAAAGCTGAGAATAAGATATGTTTGGCACTATAGAAAATGAAAAAAAGGTGGAATTGCATTCACAAATTTAGAGCTTCATACTGAATCAGTTATAATTCATATTATAAGCCAGTGGTTAAGCAGCAAATATACATCAAACTGGAAAAAGTTACACACAAATATTTTATTATTCAATACAGATGAAGCAATAAACAATGATATATTTACAGAAAATAATAAAATATTTTTAGTAATAAAAGAGTATATAAAGAAAATAAACATGAAAAACTACCACATTGTATTATTTATATACCAAACATTTTTATGAGAATAATAAACAGAAATTATATGGCAAGACATTTCTCAATATTAATGTTTCCAATAGCACTCACAAAGAGTTGTCTAGAGTCTTTTAATATGAAGAAAATAATGGAAATGAAACAAACAGAATTATAGCCAGGTATAACATAAATCAAA
Source organism: Protopterus annectens (assembly GCF_019279795.1). NCBI lineage: Eukaryota > Metazoa > Chordata > Ceratodontiformes > Protopteridae > Protopterus > Protopterus annectens. The sequence goes on from NC_056734.1 coordinate 798,864,361, forward strand.
ATAATTGGTTAAATAGTCAAACCTACAGAGAACATCTAATAAATGAGTTTAAAAGGAACCAAGTGACCAACATTTTATTGCAGCCTAAAATAATTTCTCTTTTATGTGAGTTAACTTCAGTGCACTATAGCATGGGCTTTTTGCTATCTAAGATATACAAAACACTAAGGACAGACTTAAAACAACCTGAAGAGTCTTTATGGAGCTATATGGAGAAAACAAATACATTTTATTTTTCTGAAAATTATAAATTATTAATACTCAGGTCAATTAAACACACAACATCATCTCCCTATTGGAAAACTTTTACATGGATATTTATACACAGAAGTTACTTCACTCCATAGAAAATAGCTACAATATCAAATAAAACTATTCATAATTGTTGGAGATGTGATGAGAACCTATGTGCAAATTGGATACATATGTTCCTTGAATGCAGAATGGTTACTCCTTTCTGGCAGGAATTTAGAGATTTTACAAAGGCATTGTGGACAGATAAGTGCATAATAACAGATGCACTATTATTGTTTAACGCTCCAATACAAGAATATATACCAAAAACACAAGTGCATCTTCTTTGGTCTCTTCTGGCAATAGCAAGGAAAAACATCACTTCAAACTAGAAAAGCAAAAAAAATCATATCATTCTCTGAGTTTATATTATTGGCCGAGACTGTATGCAATAGAGAACTTCTAACTCTTGCTTCAAGAACAACAAGAATAACGCATAAGAAATTATCCTGGATGAAGCTTAAAAAGTTACTAGATAAAATGTAATAATTCTAAGCAAAGCTGATTAATGTTATGGGCATTGTATATAGTTTTGTTACTTATTGTTGTCTTTTATATATAAATTGTATAACAATGTAGAAATGTCATGATATTATAGAAATTAATAAAAAAAAGTTAAAAAAAAAAGTATATAGACACTAAGAGTCATGAGAGGAATGCTTGATCCAAGCTGGGTTCTAGGATAGTCAGATGAACAAAGTGGTAACTTACTCCATTACTAGTGCTCTATCAGTATGACACAAAATGAGCTGATTCTGACTAGTTGAACTGCTTACTGATGCCATTTGCACCAGACACAATAATGTCTATACATTTTAGAGACATAGAAACCTATATTTACTTTCAGATGGACTCCAGCATTAAATATAGTCCTATTGGATGAGGAAATAGAAAGGGAATGAGCAGAATACAAACATTTAAACCCTTTAAACCCTGATCTGAGACATTCCATATGATAAGGCTGAACATACAGCTCTTATTTTGCATCTGCAGCAAACCTTTTAACAGTCACATGCAGAACCTTTCTATAGCTAATATGTAAAGAACCCTGGGCTTAAGAAAGAGCTCTGTTCAGTAAAGGTATCTGAGGAAATCTGAACTTTAAAACCAGGCATACATTCACCTAAACTTAGACTCCAGGCTATCAAGGGCTTTCCCCTGCCCCACCCCCAAAACATCTTTCAATTTTCCTTCCTGTTCCTAATTCCTCTCTTGTTTCTTTTTCAAAGAACTTTGTATCTAATACCACTTATCCAGCAGTATGTATGCTAGAGACATTTCCCATAATCCCTTCCCATACTTACCCATTAACCATAATACGATATAAACAACTTTAATATACAGTTTGTATTAGTTTTTCAACAACAGTAATTCTAAAACCTACAGAATAAGACATATGAGCAATATAAAAAATCAACACGAAAACAACATAGCAACGATCATATTCACCTAATACATGTTCATATTTATAATAAATATTCACCTAATGCATGTTCATATTTATAATAAATATTCACCTAATGCATGTTCATACTAATGGGTGGCCACTGTGGTGCTGCAGTTATTGCTGTCACCTCACAGCAAAGCGTTCTCTGGTTTGATTCTTGGCTGTGGTGCCTTCTGTGCAGAGTCTGCATATCCTCCCTGCGGTTGTGTGGGCTTCCTCCGGGTGATCCAGTTTTCTCCCACATTCCAAAGACATGCAGTAGGTGGAATGGACACACTAAATTGGCCATAAGTGAGAGTGTGTGTGTGAATTAGTGGTACAGATGAACTACCGTGGCAGGGCTAGCCACCCAGCAGTGTAAATCTTGGCTCAGATGATTGGCACTGCTTAAGAGACACCCCAATCCCATGGGAAAAAGGGATTGAGGATGGATCGATCAATTTATGATAAATGTCAGTTAACAAAAAACATGTATATATTTATATATCTACATATGACTAAGACATTCACAATCTTTCATAAAGTCTGTTCAGCTGTTTAAATCTACTGTGGTGTAACTTTGTCTATCTACTGTCAGTTACAGTTTATAATCTCCTAGTCTTGTTCAGATTCCAATAAAAATACTTCACTAAACCTAAGATTTAGTCTTTTTCTACCTCACATTTAATTTGTAATAATGTTCACTCCTACCAGTCAGTTTCAGATTTGACTTTCCATTTTGGCTGTGTGCAGTGTTCTCCATTTCCTTGCTATTACTATTTTTGAAACAAAAGTTAATGATAATCTACTAGTTTGTTGCATCCTTTTCCTATCCTAATATGTATTTCTGTATCCTGAGTCCTAGAGTTTCCCATGATAAGGTTATCTGTTTTTAGACGACTTCCTCCCCATCCTTCAATCACTTGCTTCCCATCAACTCTGTACCCTTCTACACTCCCAGAACATATGTAGCATTTCTACATTCTCTGCATCTACATCCGCAATAGTTTACTTCCCTGGCTCCTCTGTTCCACACTGTTTTATTAGGTGTGCTGCACCACAGATGCAACATCCTCATCTACTGATCGCAAATGCAGAGCCACTTCCTATGATGATGATGGGCATTTTCCCATACCTGAGTCTATTCAGTTTCGGTTGGTCTCACAGGCCTAGTTTCCTTAACCTTCCACATCCAATCAGGTCCTTCTTTTCATATTCCTACATCGTATAACATATTTATAAGGAAAACTACCCTTTCCCTTTCTATATGCTCCATTAAGTCCACTGAGCCTCCCTGCCATCTTTCTCCTGCTTGATGTGGGCACATTCTAAGTAAACGTTCATCAGCATGCTAAAAATGCAAAAGTGCTAATTCCCAGCCGGATAATGCTTATGCAGAGTTTGGTAAAGATACACTTCAAATCTGCTTGCAGTTGCCTATTAATGTTAATGCTGTCTGTTGTTAACCCAGTTTATATATTTCATAGAGAAACCCATCTGGGCCTGAAGGCATTCCTTTTTCATGTGCTTTATTGTTTGAATCTCCTGTAGAGTAATGGGCCTTTTCAGTTTGCCTCTGTCTGCCTTGGTTACTAACATTCCTGTTTCTATTTCCTGAAACCACTCAGTTGTCTACCCCCCTATGTTTTTGATATATTTCCTCAAAACATTATTTAAATACTTCCCTTACTTGATCTGGAGAGGTCAGTACCTACCCTACTCCACTCTTTATACTACGAGTTGCTATCTGTATCGTTTCTTTGTATGCTCCTGCAATGTGCTTTGTACTTCTCTCCTCTTGCCTCCCATACAAATTACTTCTGGTTATGTTCTCTCTCTTCTAGGGAGATCTGCTAATTGCTTTAATTTCCCTTTAGCATGTACATCTTCCTCATCAGAAAAGATAAGCCTTTTCCATCTCTCAGGATTTAGTCCTGTAATTGTTGCAATCTGTCCTCCAACTGTTTTACTTTACTAGACAATATTCACCAGTTACTGAATTCCTGAGCTGTTAGTTGAGCCCTCAGAGCCATTTTTTCCTTCTCTCTTTGTCATTATACATGATTACTAACTGTATGTCTTTTCTAAATCTTTCTTGCTGTTCCTTTGTTCTCCAACTATACCAAGCCCATCCTCATGACATTGCCATATCCTGTCTTCAATTCTCTGCCATTGACAGAGTTACTGTGGCTTGGAGTGAGATGTATCTACCCAGTTTATCTGTTTATGTTACTTTTACCTGGTCACTGATACTTACAAGAAAGTAACCCATTCTACTACCTTAGGTCCCCCCGTCCTTGAAAAGGTAAATGATACATCGTACCCCCACATAATCCTCCATATGACTATCACCTCATATTCAGTTATGCTTTCCATTAGGCATTCTTGGGCCTTAACATTTTTTTTCCTTTTTTTCTATGCAGCCAGTCTAATTCTGGCTTCAATGTAACATTAAAGTCTCATCTCACAACTTGTATAGATTTTACTCCATTATACCTTTCCAAGTATTAAAAATTTAAAAAAATATATTGGATCATCAGTACTTTGGCATTATATTGCCAAGCCCAATTTTACTGTTCTTTGTTGAGCCTCATCATATAATCCACCTCTCCAAAGTTCTTATTTTATAAAATTCAGTGTTAACTCTTACACTTTTATGAAAAATGATCACTAGCCCACTTTTCCTCCATTGGCTTTGCGGTCTGTTACCATTTGTGCAAATTCATGTTGTTGCGTATAAGCCTCTCGTATCTTTAATTTGGTGTTCTGTAAAAAGGGCTGTTTGAGGGTGTTTGGAATAATGGTTAACCTGTTTACCTCACAGACACAAAGTGCAGGCTTTGATTTTCACCCTTAAAAGGAAATTGGCTGGCTAGGCTTAAAAAGGCCTGCATGGAGAACTAGTCTAGTACTTACCTATGAACCTATTTAAATGTTTTAATTTCTGAAAAAAATCTATTTTCATTTTATAGGGTGAGAATACCCTGCTACTTTTCAAGTTATGAAATTAAAATGCAGTGTTTGTCTACAACTTCCGCCACCATAATCTCACCTAGGTCTCAGTCATCCTCCACCCACTCAGGTCATGGTGAGCTGACTCCCTGGGCTAGAGTATAACTCCTTTGGCCATTGTGTATGCCTTCACCCAGTATGCGTCAACTTAATTGATTTATTTTAAAACAAAGCAAGTTCAAGGTGCCACCCCACCCTCTAATAGTCCCATTTCTCAATCTGTGCATGTTTACCTTAATATAGATAAACATGTGACACTATTAGTTTAATACACTTATTAACTGCTGCAGAATATTTGCTTAATTAAAGAGAGAATGAAGTTATATTTATGCAAGTTATATTTTAAACAATGTGCTAGTCACACTTATTGACTTTTATGTATTTACATAGATATTACATTTTAAGCAAACAATGTCAAATTAGTTATGCCCTGCAGAGTCCATGAGCTAACTATAACAAAAGCATGTATGTTATTATATGTTTAAGACTGATCCATTCATTCTGTAGCATATTCATTTGGTTGGCAGGATGAACTGCAAGCTTATTTGGTCAAACTTTCTGAGTATTGAACATTCATTTTGTCAGACGTATACTATATCACAGGAGGTAAGCGTGTGTGTGTGTGTGTGCGTGTGTGTGTGTGTGTGTGTGTGTGTGTGTGTGTGTGTGTGTGTGTGCGTGCATGTTTTCCAGTTATGATTAGATTAAGGATAGGTTAGGGAAGGGATAGGTGTGTGTGTGTGTGTGTGTGTGAGTGTGTGTGTGTGTGTGTGTGTGTGTGTGTGTGTGTGTGTGTGTGTGTGTGTGTGTGTGTGTGTGTGTGTGTGTGTGTGTGAGTGTGTTTTAGGGTTAGTGTAATGGTTATCTAAGGGAACAATTAATGGAGTAGATATGTGTGTGCGTGTATTTGTGTGTGTATATAAGCCTGTCTGTTTGGTGGAAGTGTTGCAGAAAAGATCTTGTTTTTAAGATAAGGTGTAGGGCTAGGGTTAGGGTTAGGGGCAGGGACAGTGTTAGGGTTACAGTTAACACACACTACTAAGATCTGAGCAGTTTGTTAGTACAAGTAAAATCCACTTTAACATTTAATGACTCCCTTAACCAGTCATACTTTTGAGACTCCCTCTCCTTCCACTTTTGAGGTATGTTATCTCAACTGGATGTAAGACCTTTTAGTATGCCAACAATATTCATCCTGCATATCTAAGTCTGAGCTTTCTTTTCCCACTTATGTTTTGGCAGTTTAGTACTACATAATCTCACTGTTTGCTCTGTTTATAACTCTTCCATTTTGCTACTGCTGGGAGAGGTGACATCTCCATTCCACTGTGCCTGTGTTTCCAACTGGTTTTCATTATTTTGACCATTTTGTACCATTTTCTTCTGCAGGCAGCCATTCCTTTTTGCAGTTTTTCTCTCTCTGGTACTTTGGTTCCTGCTAGATTTGAGGACTGTTGCATCTTTTCTAGAAATACTCTGATTGTGTTATTTGTGGTTCTTTCCTCTTGCCTGACACTCCTCCTCCTATACTGTGTAGATGACAGCTACCCTGTTGCTATAGATTTCTTTGATTCACATTGCATTCATTTATATGTTATGATGTGTTCCAGTTCTTGCCATGGGGTTTTGTCTCTTTATTTTTATTATTCTTAAATTGCCATGCTTCTGCTATGTCTGTATATCTTCTTATCTTATCCCATACAGATACCATCAGTGCAGCTGGATAAGTTAGTGTCACTGGAAAAGCTATTTTAGTTAACTTTCTCTTTAAATAATATGCATCTCTGTGACATCAGTATAAAGCTACAGAAACATTTTCCAGAAATTGAACACAACTTTAGTGCCACTGTTTACCTCTGCTGTTTCTACTATAGGATAATTCAGTCTTTTGTCAGAAATAAACTGCAAGCCATGAGTCTTGGGTATTCCACCTCGATTTTCTTTCTTTCAGCTCTGTGGATTCATTCTGTTCTGAATTCATAGTTGAATGTTAATTGTAATCCTGTCTTTTACCATATTTTCTACACAGTCTGGCAGTTCTCAGGTGTGGACATATACTTGAATGCAAATTATTCACACATTACATCATTGACTATTTCCAAATTATCCACTTTTATTTGAAATGTGTATTTTTTTTCTCTAGTTATGGTCTTTGATTCTTTTATTATTTCCTTCTTTCTTTGTTTATTGCCTTCCACAGCAGCAATGATCTGTTTCTGCATGCTTTGATGCATGTCCTGGGCATGCAGTACCGTCGAAATGTAGACTTCCCTGTCGTGCACATTCACAGAAAGGTAGTATTAACTTTTCTTTAGAGTTCACCTTCTTATTCTGAATAAGTAACTTGTGGTCCATTTGCTATGATATTCTTGTAATTTTGCCTTCAATTTATGTTGATCACACTGTCATACCAGTCATTTTGCTGTTTCACTATGCTGAAGGGGAGGGAGAGATTGAAGTAAGGTGCTATTTTTTCCAGGACCAAGCCACATGTCAATACATTTTTCAGCAGCTCAAACTGCTGTATACCCCACCCATGGGCTGCATTACATCCTCGGATACATTTATCTATGTCACTGTATAGACTTGGAGCCCTAACCAGCCCAACAAATATGAGATGTAGCAACATCAAATGCTTCCTGTATTTACATAGTTCATAGCTCAGTGTATGCTGCAAGTGGTCAGTTAGACCTTTACATCACAGATTCATTCAGTTGTGGAATATAATTATTTCTAATGTAATTATCTATTTCCTTAAATGGTATTAATTAAAATGCTGTACTTTAATTCAACAGATAGTATGTCCCATAATTTTGTAATAATTTAACTTATGCAAGAATCACTTTTAATAGTTTTATTACATGTTCAAGCTTCAGAGTTTATTACTAGGCTGCATTTGTGGTCCATTGTAAGCCCAGCCAATTATCTTATTTGTTGCTTAAAATTAACCTATCCCATTGACATTTAGATTCACCTAACCTTTTGAAATATGACTCTCTTTTATACCTGGCTATTGAGAGATGAAGTTAGCATTTTAATTCCTTTCTTAAAGCAGAATTGTCCACTGTTTGTAAGCTATACATAATTAACTTCTCACATATCTTTATAAAGATGTGTGCAAGTTAAGATACTTTAGTCTCTCGTTATAAGAGCTTTGATCGTATTGACTCTCCTTCAGTATCAGCTTTATAACCCCTCTAATGCTTTATCTCTCCTTTAGAGAGTTAGTATACACTCAATTTGTATTCAATTATAGGTCTTGCTGTTGAGATATACAAGGTTTTTTAGAATAAAGGCAATAATATGAAAAGTAGACTAATGTATCTGCTTTTATCTTCAGGATATGTTGCTTACAATTAATTGCTGAGAAAATCACAGAACCAAGGTCACTTACCTATTTCACAATCTCCAGATGTTTTTCCTCATAATTTCTATCAAAATTAGTATCAAATTTATCACAATAACTTATTATCTTACTTTTGGTAATATTGCTCCTTAATACTAAACTGTTGACCCAATTCTGCAAACTAATTACACACTTATTGAACTCTTCAATGACTTTATAGTCTTTTATCTCTACTCTATCTTATAGTCATCAGAATGTTTAGCTATCCATACATATATGAGTCATAGGCAGGGGTGAGAACAGCATATTAAAGAGAACCAGTCCCAATACAGAGCCCTGGAGAACTTCCTTATTAGTGCATGTCCAATTTGATCTTGTTCCCTGAAGTATAACACTTGCTGTTTAGTGAATTTCTAATCTACTTAATAATATATGGGTTTACATCTATACTTTAAAAGCTTAATAAAATCTGTTCATGTAATAGCTATCAAACACATTAGTGGCATCAAGTTTTCTCACTAGAGGTTGTTTCCCTTGATCTAATAATATAGAAAGACTTTCTCATATAAATTTATTTGGATGTCCATATTATATAGAATCTATTGCCGGCCCACAGACACCATCATTCTTTAACTTTTTTCTCTGATACTAGTGAGACTTATGGGTCTATAATCAGATATTTATTTTTTGTTACCTGCCTTATAAACTGGCATAATAGACAATTTTTTTCCAGCCCTTAGGTACTACTCCAAGTTGTAGCATGTTATTAAACAAGCATGTTAATGTCTTAATGACACAATTAGAGATTATACCTATGAATTTACCTGAGATGATGCCTGGTACCATTGAACAAGTGTTTTTTTTTTACTTTATTGAGTACTTTAGATAAATCTGTCTTTGAGATGTTAGGACATGGTACAGATACAATAGATAAGGAATACATACTATTATTTGTATAATAAAGTATAGACCGTTTAGTAAAATATTTATTTAGAGTATTTGTTATTTTGCAGTTTCAAAAATAATTTGATTCTTAGTTTGAATAGGCCATACCACTGTAGATGCATTCCTATTTGAGTTAACACATTTGTAAAAACATTTCTTATTTTCTTTTACATTTATCAGGGAAGTCTGATTTTTACATATCTTGAGTAATAGATCCCTTTTTAGCCGTTTTATTTGGTTCAGACATTTCTTACATAAATTTGTTTTTGTCATTTTTATATTTCTGATACAATCTTTTTTATTTTATCCCACCACAATTTACTTTTAAATCATCTTTACTGGTCTAAGTATTTATTCCAAATATTGTTGAATAAATCCCATCCACAGTTAGTGCTACCTCTCAAATGTGTATTTTGATAGTCTATATTTTAACTTCTTTTACTAATCTAGTTTTATATAATCTGCTCATGGAATAGAATGATGTGTCTTCTCTTACCTCAGATAATGAAAAACTGTAAAAAATAAATGCTATTGCGATCTGAAACTCTTTGCAGTTTGCTTAATGTAGTATTCTTTATCAGTCCAACTCAGTTTGACTATTAAGTCCACTATAGAGCTTTTGCAAGTTGGTTTGTCTCTCAGTTTTGTAAAGCTATGTTAATTCACCATATGAAAAGGGGATTAATAGTTAGATCAGATATTGCTGTTATATCAATTAATGTGGGATTAATTATAGTATCATTTTTTTCTAAATCATTAGAACAAAAACACTCATCCATCTACCTACTTAACTGAATACTCTACTGGAAACTTCAACAGGGTGTCTGTGTTCCTCCCGCAGGGAGGGTATCAGAGAGAGAGAGTCTTTCAGATCTGCTAGCTAAAGTGATTTTTATCTGGACTAATCCTCTGTATTCTGTTTCTTGTTAGTTCATTCACCCTCTGGGTCACAGGTGGAATACCAGACTGCATTTGAGCCCTCTGGATTACCTCTGTTAACCTTTATATATCAGGACTCTAGTCCAGCAACACTATTTTATAATCACCCCATGATATAATAGGTTTCAAAATGATGCTTAAAATCCCAACCTCATTATGTCTTACTCTAAATAGCTATGCATTGTTTTATGTGCCAGCATCATTATACCCCCCACCCTTTCTATCCTTTCATAACGTTTGTATATATTAAAGATTTTAAATCCAAATGTACCAGTATTCCATGTGTTAGTTATGGTTATTATTTTTATTCTTTGTAGTTTTATGATATGGTCCAGTTACTTATTTTAAGGATTTGTTCATTATCATAGTAACTTCTGGTCCCAATATTAAATTTCTTCTTTTAAGACCTGTTGATTGCTAGCTGTTTCTATTTAAAATGTTAATACTTTTTAAGGATTGTTAGCAATGTAATTGATAGTCTTGTTTGTAAAATATATTCTGTTATTCCAAAACATATAATGCATTTTTTTCCAGCTCTTCTCATAAAGTAATACTACACTTTCTGTGGCATCAAAAGTATTTATTTCCCAGTGTACTGCAGGGTTTATGCTTTCATTATTGTGTGCAGTACCCCCTTGGTAATGATCTCAATTATTTTCATTTTCTGTATTTGCACACACTTCACCTTCAAATACAGGAATAGACTCATATTTTTAACTACAATTACTCACAGAAATATGTTTTCTTGCCTTTTAATTTCCATTCCATTGTTTTCCACATTATTATTTGAACTTAAATTTCCTTATTGTTCAATGCACCAGTGCATGTTTATAACCACTTCCTAACTTTTTATTTTACAGAAATGTTCTTTCTTTTTTACCTGATGCAAGGATAATGTTTTTATCAATATTTGCAATGATTATTATTTTATTAGAAGCAGTCTGCCTTGTTAACTTGCTCCTTAAGTGATAATGCACCAGCTGATGCTTTGCTCATAATTACAGGGGTTTCTGCAACATTATCTGTTTGTGTTTCCATATCATCAGGATCTCTTACTTCTGTATTGTCTTTCTCCCCGCTCTTCGTACAGTTAAGTATTACAGTCTTCTTTTGGTAATCAGACTCCTCTCTGCACTCTGTCACAAAAACTTATCAATAGCAGTAAAGGTCTTTTTAAATGATGTGAGCAGCTAACTTCAGTGTTTTCTATTTTTATTTTATTATAGACCAAAGTGCTTGCAGTTTGCAAAATTTCATGCAGTTACACTGTTTTATAAGACATTTTTTGCATATACAAAGACCCAGAGATGGAGACAGTACTAGGTGCCTTAATCAGCGTCCTCAGGCCCGTGTTGGCTTGGGGGGAGGGCTGGCCTTATTATACAAAAAAAAAAAAAAAAACTAACTAAATAAATAAAATAAAATATTCCAGACATAAAATAAGTCAGGAGACTTCTATGAAAAAGCAGGGCTTTAGGCCCATACAAGAGACCTCTGAAAGACACAGCTAGCCCCAGAAACCTCAGTGTCCTAACATGTCATCTTTATAAACTATTGGAGATTTGATTTAGGACATTAAAGCAGTCAAGCAAGAAACTGCTCGAGATTAGGACATCAGAGCAATCAAGTAAGCACATCTTTAGAAAGATGGGAGGTATGCAGAGGGAAAATGGAGCATGTGAGTGCAAACAGAGCTACTGCTGCAACCAGTTTGGTGAGTGCTTGGTGTTTTATGAGGGAGATTGTGAGTAAAATGTAGCTGCAGCCAATCCAATTGAGAAATGCTCCAGCTAGAGAGACTGTCTAGTTAAGTAACTTTGCTCAGAGTGAAACCCTGAATTTGTTTGCAGGCAAGTGCCTTAAATCACCACTCCAATTGCCATGTCTCCTTTAATTTTTTTTTTTTTTGTTTTACTTTTGTAAATAACTAAAGATTACAGTCTGTCAATGTCAGTCATAGAGTTTCATAGTTATGCTGCTCAGTGTCAGTGGTGCAACACGTAGCACACTTGTTGTTGCTGTGTAAGGCTGTGGGTTCTAGTCCCACACCAGGTCGATCAATTGCTGGCAGTACTGGGGGAAGTGTGCTGTGCTCAGTTGGATGTGATATCTATCTAGTAACTATAAATCTAATGTTAGTTTGTCAGACATTCCCTATTGCATATCACCATCACATCATTTTTTTAATGTAACATAGGCAATTTATTCTTCAAGAGCAAGAGGGTACTGAATATGTAGATGAAGCTCTAAAATGCAAAGTTGTTTGCTAGCAGCAAACTCTTCATTAGTTACAGTTGTCTTTAATGTGGAATTATTCAGATGACTTTTATTTCTGAAGTGATTATTCATATTGACTGATATTGGTGGATTATAATGACAGCAGTATGAGTAGCCTTTTATGGTTGAAATGTTTTGAAATGGCTAGTTTTATCATTATTTGTTCCTATGCATTGTTTCACTGCTTACTGGAAAAATATTCCAATTTACACAAGTGGTGCTGAATTAAACAAGAAATATAATTTAATATCAACAAAGAGCACATGCATTTAAGTATGGTCCTAAAATGTGTGCAGGGGGCCCATTATTTGAAAACAGCCCAACGGTACACTTAATCTGCCAGTGTCCAGATTCATTTTCTGTCAACGTAGGTTTCAATGCAATTTTAATGAACGTGAGTTTCAAGGACAGAGAAGTTTACTGTAAGACTGTATTGTTTTCTTTAGCAAAATGGCTTTCAGTGATTGTGTTATAAAATTTGAAATAAGCATTTTAAATTAAATCCAAATATCTGTAAACATTATAGAAGTAAACAGGAAAATGATGTGCACACTGTCAGGTTTGAAAAGTGTTTATGGTAACTGGGGAGAAAGAGACAGAGAGTAATGGGACACAGGAACGGTGGGGGGGTGATCTATTAACCTGCCTAGGGCCACATTCAACAATGATTTGACTCTACAAAGACCTAAATATCTTCTAGCCTAAGTGACTTTCCTTATGATCAGCATTTAGCAGTTTTAGTGCTTTGTCCAGGAGTGACGCCCCTGCACTGGCCCAGTAATTAAGGAAGCTCAGTCCTCCTCACTGTCAACAGTGAGGGACATACACACTTGGAGGATGACCAGTACACACACAGTAAAGTGCAATTTCCCTTAAGAGCACACAGCGATCACAGTCAGCCTGGGGCTGGTTTCTCCCTCTTTCTCCAGATCACCAATAAGAATCCATACTGGCACAGCTATAGAGTTGAGTCCTTAGCTAGGGTTCCAAGCCAAGTCCTCTCAACACTCTCTCTGTCTAACCAGTGCTCCATGTTCCTGCCCAAGTAGCTGACACACACACATACTTCGAGATTTGATTTATACACAAACACATGCCTGGGAAAGGCTGGCACAGGTTGGCACAGGTTTACTAGCTATGCCCCCTTATGCCCAGACTATAAGGTATTTATCACTGCCACTAGAATCCCTTATCAGCTATTTTAAGGCCCTTACCAAAGGTGACCAATCCTACTGTGTAATGTTACTATTATCCAAATGGTAAGTGCGACAAAACTTGCAAGGCTATTTAGGAAGGGCCTGCACAGTGTCAGCAAATGCATATGCAAGTACTCACAGAGCTTAAATATGTCTCACAAATATCAGCCACAAAGAAAGGTATAAATATATTTAATAATAAATAATAAAAGAACAAGAGAGTACTCAATCAACACAGTAACTACAGAGTTCAGAATCACAGGAAATATTTTAAAACAATATTGTAGGAGAGTCTCAAATAAATACAGAAAACATCTAAACTAATCTTTACTGTATTCCTATCTATATCTAAGAGAGATACTATGCTCTAGGTTTTACTTACAAATAATACAGAGGCAGAAGTCCTGATAATGGATGTTTCCAGGTCAAAGAAAATATACAAATTACACAGTCTCTCTCCGAGAGACTTCTTAAATTACTATCAAACATTACTGCTGGGTCAGCTTGGATGACATGACTCTTTGTCACCTGTCTTCAGTCCCCATTCTAACAGAAACTAACACCTCTGTGTTAAAAATACATATCTCTCAGATATTTGCAGAACTTGGAAGTTGTAAAACAATAAAACACTTTTACATTTGAAACCTAGTAATTATTTCTGTTTCAAGACAATAGAAAAACCTCTAGGTCTAGACATTGTGTCTGTTTCACTGAAACTGAGAGATAACACAATCATAAAACAATTTCAACTTATTTTCTTGAAGTTTCATAAGTTAACTCTCTATGTTCCAGCTTCTACTATTAAAATATACATTTGCACAGGTATAAAGTTGATATATATTTCTGTTCGTTTTCAGTAGGGTACTCTGTGGACACATCCTTGAAGCTCAGTACTGTACAAACCCTGTTCAACATACACGTCTACACAAGTAGTTTAACATACGTATAACATATAATTCTCTTATATTTGTAAGACATGCATATGAATCATGTTGATATTCACAAACATCATATGATTATTTAGAAAATTCCAGATAGCTAGGTTGGCAGTGTCACACCAGGTATAACACTGATTTTCAAAATATTAGTCTATTTATTTCCACAGTTAAAACCAACAATTTAATAATGTTAACAAAATGATTACTTAAAAATACTGCATGTGTGGCCAACTGGTTGCTCACTAATCAGCTGTTTTAAATCCTTTAAGGTAGATCAGAACTGAACTTTACTTTTGGATACTAACCACCAGGTATGCATACACACATGCACACACACACAAACACACACACACACACACACACACACACACACACACACACACACACACACACACACACACACACACACACATGCTTCTTATCAGCTTTTTTTAGTTAAAAAGAAATAAAAAAGTAAAATGAAGCAAAATAATAGAACATACTAACTTCCTACCTTAATGCCACAAAAAAAATAAATAAAAAGCTTCTCACCAAGCAAAAAATTAAATCCTTTGGGAAACGGTGAGACTGAACTTTCATTCTAGTCATTAACCACCAGGTATAGGTATACCCCTTACCCTCAAGCTTCTTGTCAGATTCATTTAATTAAAAAATAAATAAATAAAAAAGTAAAATGAAGAAAAATGATAGTATCTGCTAACTTCTTACCTCACTATCAGCAAACAAAAACAGAAAAGGCATTTCTCAAAAAGGGACAGACATACAGATATTTGTCTTATCTTTAATTGAGACTGTACTACAGATGGGTCTATACTGAATCCACGAATGTTCACAATTTCGAATCTGACATTGTCGACAAGTGAACAGTGAAATTGCAGAACATTGAAGAGGTAATCGGAAATCTTTGTAAGGGGAGATTTCCATTTACTTCAATGTAGTGTGGTTTCAGAGTTGGTATATTTAAGTAGTGGGGGGTTGGGGGTGCAGGGGGGCTTGCCCCCCTGTTTACAGCAAGTAGTTTTGTTTTCTGACTTTTTTCACTGTTTGTATTAGGTATTCGATGTTACTGGACTTCGATGATATGGTGTCAGTCATATCGTATATGAAGTTCAGTAACTTCGGATATCTAATATAGACCCACTACAGATAATGTGTATAAAACTGGTTTTATTGGTTTACATTCTGATTAGTTTGATGCTGTTTTCTATGTGCTTTATCAGACTCTTCTGCTACCATTTCAGTTGCTTTGACCTGTAAGTGTTTTCTTGGACTAAACTACATATATCTGATGCTGTTGGATTACATATTTGCATGGCATGGTACAGGAACATGGCAGGATGACCAAAGTTGAACAGTCTGTTGCATCTTCATCCTCAATTAGAGAGGAACTGCCATCTTATATTTAAAAAAAACTACAAAGAATTAACTGGGAAAACAGCAAAATTTAATGCACAACTGGCATGGAAACAGAACAATGGAGCTTTTATATACCTTGATATATCTACACCTTGGCTAATTATGCTGCATAGTATCAGAATATTTGACTGCATCCTCTCCACAATCATTTGTTAAAATATATATTTAAAGAGAAAGTGTGTAGAAATGAAATTAAAACATATATAAACCAAAATAAATTCATAAGTAAGGCCAGGCATCCCTAGGCTGAAGTAAAAACCTATTCTTTATTTAACTTACAAGTGTAAGTGCTTTTATGCTAAGCTGGCACTTCATCAAGAAAACATAAATTAGATAAAATCCATTAAGTGCTACAACACAGATCATGTGATCTTTCTTTCTTACTCAAAGGAAGAATCCCTCAGACTTATGAAAAAGGAATCCCCACTGTGACACCCCAGCACTGGCCCAGTAATCAAGGAGCCTCAATCCTCACCACTGACAACAGTGGGGAACTTACACACTGGGATGATGACAAGTACACACACAGTAAAATGTAATTTCCCTTAAGAGCACACAGAGATCACAATCAGTGTGGGGCTGGTTTCTCCGTCTTTCTCCAGATCCTCAATAAGACTCCCACTGACTCCCCAATGATGCAGCTATATGGTTGAGATTTCAGCTGAATGGCCAAACCAAGATCTCCAGTACCATCTGTGTCCAACCAGTGCTTTGTGTCCCTGCCCAAGTATCTGACATACAGTCTTTGAGATTTGATTTATATAGAAACACACATGCACATACACACACACAAACACACACACGCACACACACACACACACACACACACACACACACACACACACACGCACACACACACACACACACACACACACACACACACACACACACACTCCTGGCAAAGGCTGGCACAGGTTTACTAGCTATGCTCTCTTCTGCCCAGACTACAAGGTAGCCAACTATTATCAGCTACTTTAAGGCCCTTAACAAAGAGTATCCAATCTTACTGTGCAATGTTACTATTAATTCAAATGGTAGTCTGACCAAGAGCAAGACTGTTTAGGAGTGGCCTGTACAGTGTCACCAAATAGATATGGAGGTACTCTAAGAACTTAAACATCTCTAAACAGACCAGCCACAATTAAAAGTCTAAATATATTTAATAATAAATAATAAAAGAACAAGACAGTACTCAGTAAGTAATCACTTACATCACAGCTCAAAATCACAGGAAACATTTAAAACAACATTACAGTACAGTTTCAAATAAATAAAGAAGACATCTAAGCTATGCTTTACTATATTTCTATCTGAATCTAAAAAAAAGAGTCACTATTCCCTAAAAGCTTACTTACAGTAAGGCAAGTTCAGAGGTGGTGATGAGTGGATTTTCTTGTTAGGTCAAAGACAAAATACAAAATGCCCTCTATCTCTCTCTCTATCTATCTATCTATCTATCTATCTATCTATCTATCTATCTATCTATCTATCTCTCTCTCTCTTCTCTCTCTCCCTCTCTGAGTGTTCTTAAATTAATATCCAATATTACTGCTGGATTAGTTGGATGACATTACTTTTTGCCACCTGACTTTAGTTCCCAAGCTAAACCCCCTTTGTCAGAACCGAATTTTGCATCTCTCTGTGAAAATACATAGCCTTCAGATGTCTGTAACTGTTAGGAGACATAAAACAATAAAACACTTACAAAACAATGCAGAAGGCACCCTAGTTCTAGACATCCTGTCTCCTTGCTGCACTGAAATTAACTTTTATGATGCAATAATAAAATAATTTAATTTCAACTATTTTCTCTGAATTTTTTCAAGTTAGCCTCCTGTGTTGCAGTTTCCATTAAACATATATATCTACGAAGTCACAATAGTGCAGGTACATTCCTGTTCTATTTCAATAGGGCATGCTGTGGTTACATTTCAGCTCGGTACTTCACACACACTTCTGTATAAATCATATCAGTATTTACAAATGACATAGAATTATTTACAAAATTCCCAATAGCTAGGCTGGCAGTGTGACACCCACAACAAAAGGAACCTGTAAACTATAATGGAGCTTCAATGACATAAGGGCTTTGAAAAATCTCATGTGTAAAGTCTTGCCATTCGTGTTGAGGGTCTCTGACCTATGGAATGGGGGTGGTATGCTTAATCTTTTGCCTTCTCTTGGTAGGGATTTCAGCTTCTACAAACTATGGAGGTTCAGAGTGCAGACAAACTTCTGTTAAGGAACGTGGTACTTCCTATCAAACATCAATCCAAGGAATACCCCCAACCCCTCAGAAATAACTAGCCTCAGTTTCCCCTATCAATCTGAAACAATTGTCAGATCAGCCTCAGTGCATGTGCAAGTGGCCTGCCCCATATTGGCCTCTGACCAGGTTTAGATAGTGGGGTCTGGTGTCAGAACTGGGCGAACAGAAGTTTAATCATCAGACACAGAGGTGATGTTAGGCAGACGCTTAACAGCTGAACATTCAGATTTAAGTTTCTTCAACTTTTTTTTCTTACGGTCTGTGCATCACAGGAGGAAGACTTGGGTGTGGAGCTTGAGGCTTTGATTTTGATATATCTAGGGAAGGAGGAAAGATTTCTGTGGGGGGTGTTTAGGGATGAAAGACTGAAAAATTGAACACTCCCTATGATTATGTTCAGCAGCGAGGCAAAATATACACAATGTGGTTTTCATTATAGTGAATCTGCCTCCCATAGTCACATTTTCATTTTCTGGATGACATGTATAGAAAATGTATAGCAGATAATTTGAAAAAAGAGTACCAAATGGGGTACTTATTTGCCCAAATGGCTTGGTAATTAGCTTGAAGTCATATGATATTGGGTATATATCATTTATGCGAAGAAGCAGAATGTCGACTCACCTTTAGTCAATCCATATTTGTCGAAGCTGCACATCACTGAACAGCCAAATCATCAATTTCTTTCTAAGAGAAAGAAATCATTTGGCCGTTCTTTTAAATCTGCCCTTTTCCCGACTGTAGTGTGATCTCGGAGTCAGTATATTTAGTTAAGGGCGTGTGGGGGCCAAAGCCCCCCACTTTCATAGTGTTTGTGCTAATGTGGTGTGCGTGGTTGGACTTCTGATTTCTTTCCCTTAAAAAAGAAATCAGTGATTTGGCCATTAAGATGTTGTTCAGCTTTGACAAATACGGATCGATTAAAGGTAAGTTGACATTTTACTTGTTCGACTTTATAATATAGACCCACAGTTTCAGCTTTTAGACTGGCAGAAATGGCTTGGTAATCAGCTTGAAGTCATATGACTTTAGCTTTTGGACTGGCAGCAAAGAAGTTTTGAGGCTTTTTTCTCCCATACATCCCTTTATGTACTTTATGTCCAATGGCTTAAGTCATATGTCAGACGTATGGTGCATGGAAGGGCCCAGAGTTTGATATGCTGGCCAGATGCATTACTGTCCTTGGCAGGATAACCCATTTGTAAGGAGTATTAAAATAGTAATTTAGGACGGACATCTTTTGAAAAAAAAAAAGGTCAGAAGATCTTTTTTTTTTTTTAAGCAGCACAGGGTTTAGATTGATCCTTCCCCATAGAAAACAAGGCAATTATGCCTTGTGTTGTCTCATACCTTGGTTTTAGAATACATAAAAAGGGTGCAGGAACAGGGACTGGTTGGGTTGAAATGTGAAGCTTTGAGTAGCTGTGTTTATCACCGGCCAGCCGTATCAGATATCTGGGGTTTCTAGATACAGCCTGACATGAGCAAAAACAAAATACAACCAGAAACATAAAAATGAATGATTGATTTGTAGAAGTCTACCATACATGCAGGAATTTACAAAACTGTTTTTCTTTTTTTTTTTTTTTTTTTTTTTTACTTTCTATATAAATACTTTGTGTTTCTTCAGGCTTCAGTTTATTCAGCACTGCCAGCCTGGTCTGCAGCATATATTCATTCTCTTTTACAAAGAAAATCAATGAAAATTATTGTCACAGGAAGAAGAGCCTGCAGGATTTATTTCATGGGAAATTACTAGTGCCCTCTTGCATCAGTGTTGTTATTCTGAATGATACTGTGAATGACTTTAAACATTTAAAAAAAATCTGGGTTGAATCAGTTCTGCATAACTTTCACAAGCTTTGTAATAAATGTTTTTGTGATCCAACAATAGACAGGTCTGCATTAATAAAATGATGGCAAACAAAATATTTATTCATAACAAATATTAGAACACTTTATTAGTAAATGCAATTCATTTTCAGTTTAATTTAAAAGATCAGGTGATTACACAGTTATAATACACCTAACAGCAGAGCTATATAGGTTCATAGGTTCATACTAGGCTATCTGCCTGAGGGCATTTATAAGCCTAGCCATAGTTTTGTGGCTTACGCCACCCCTTAATTTGGAGAAACTATGCCCATTATTTAGCTGTGCCTCTGTCGAGCAGTGACACTGAGGTAACCCCTGGGGTGTATCTGCGATCTCCCATCCATTGGTCAAGATTCCTCTTGAACAAGGCCAGCGAGGTGCTCTGCCTCACATAAACCGGGATTTTGTTCCACAGCATAGGGAGTCTTTGGGTGATGAATCTATCCCTCCAGCACGTCCTATTAATAACCGTGTCGAGGTTTAAGTCACCCGCCCTTGTGGCTCTGAGGGATCTAGATTTTTTGAGATGAAGCATATTCATCAAATCTGGGTTTGACATGGCCTTGTATGTCAGGCATAGGTCACCTCTGAGTAAGCGATACGCAACTGAATATAACTGGAGTTCTTTCAGTCGTGCAGCAAAAGACAGATTTTTGAGACCCTTTATCCTTTTGGTGAGGAACTTTTGTGGCCTCTCCAGCTGCTGCAAGTGTCGGGTCAGATACATTCTGAATGGGGCATTGTACTCGATCATTGGTCTGATGAGTGATGAGTATAGGGAGACTATGACTTCCCTTGATCTAGATGTGAATCCCTTCATGATAAGGTGGGCAATGTAGAAGGTCTTCCTAACTACTTTAGCAATATGAGTGTCGAATGAAAGGCTACTGTCAACCTGGGTTCCCAGGTCCCTAATAACTTCTTCTGTGTTCAGGGATTGCCACCTATATGGTAGCTAGGGGTAACCTTATTTTTCCTGAAGGGTATGACTATGCATTTCTTGGCATTTAACTTGAGGCCATGGCTCTGGCACCAGTTATCCATTTCTGTGAGACCCTTCTGAAGGATATCTGTGTCGGATGTGTTCTCAACTACGGCCCAGTTTACAGTCATCTGCGAACTTTGTCAGCCATAACCCTCCTGTGTTTGCTTGTACTTCAGAAAAGTAGATGCCAAACAAGAGTGGGCCCAGGACTGAGCCCTGTGGGACACCACTTGTGACAGGCTTAGAGTCTGACATGGCGCCAGCAACTCTGACCCTGTGGGTTCTGTCACTCAGCCAGTTTGCAACCCATCTTGTAATGTATGGGTTTACATTTAAGTTGATGAGTTTTTCAATGATACCCGAGTGGGGTATTGTATCGAAAGCCTTCGCCAGGTCTAGGTAGGCTGTATGGACTGCCTTTCCTCGTCAATGGCCTTGGTGACTGTTTCAAAAAAGTCAACCAAGTTTAAAAGGCATGATCTGCCTTTGACAAAGCCAAACTGGGTCGGATCCAAAGTCTGCAAATTCCCTATGTCTTTATTTATGAGATCCATTATGATCCTTTCCATGGCTTTGCAGATCAGGCTTGTCAAGCTAATGGGACGGTAATTTCCAGGGTCGGTGGAGGCACCGCCTTTGTGGAGTGGGACCACAGTCGCTGCGCCACTCCTGGGTGCGTATCCGGAGGTGAGACTAAGATTAAACAGCTGTCCTAACTGTGGGTTTAATTCCTCGTTGAGTTCATGGAGCACACAGCCGGGGACACCATCAGGTCCCATGGATGCTGTGTTCTTTGCCTTGGAGAGAGCAGTTCTCACCTGAGCGTTGGAGATGTTTGGGGGGCTACAATCATTTGGTATAGATATCTCTTCTTTAGGCGGGGAGGGTGGGGGAAGTTTGCACTGAACCTGTCAGCCAGTATGTTGGCAATGTCTGTAGGATCAGTAATCTTCACATCATTTTGAACTAATTCTGAGCATATCTGGGAGTTTCCTCCTAGGTTTCTGACATAGCTAAAGAATGCTTTATGGTTGTCTTTAGAGTCCTTAGCTATTTTTTTCTCAAAATTAGCTTTGGATGATTTTATGAGAGCTCTTAGCTTTTTACTTATAGTGATCAGCGGTTTCTTACCTTTTAAGGATTTTGCTCTATCTTGTAGTAGCTTTCTCCTTTTATTGTAGAGTTTGTTTATGGCTGGGGTCCACCAGACTGGACGCTTGCCTTTGGTACAAAGAGTCTTTGTTTTGCTTGGGATTGCCTGATCCATGCAGCCCTGCAGGTGCTGGTAGAAGGCATTTGTAAGTGATTCAGCAGTTTGAGTAATGTTAACCGCCGGCTCAGGGGCCTTAAAGGAGACCACACTAGTCTTTAGAAGTGTGAAGTCGGCTTTCGAGAAGTTCTTTACTGTGGTCTTTTTCATTTCGGTGGGGGCGGGATGAGGACCTCCAGCGAGATTAGTTTGTGATCAGATCTCACCAGTGAGGGGTATACTTCTGGCGTTGAACATTGTGCTCCCATGTTCATGATGATGAGATCAAGTATGTTCTCTCCTCTTGTGGGGATGGTGACTAGTTGTTCCATGGCATTTGAGTTTATGAATTCCAGGAACTTTTGGGCTAGAGTGTTTGGGCTTGAGTAGTGTTCCCAGTCTATATTAGGGTAGTTGAAGTCACCTAGTATGATGGTGTTCGGAGATACATTTATCCCCTCCAGTGTTTTCAGGAAGGCCATGTGAGGTTCCTGAGTTTGCGAGGGTGGCCTGTAACATGCTACAAATTTACTCTTAGAAGCTGCTGCAGAAAAAAATTTCTAAGGAAAAGTGGTTTAGGGACTGTCAGTCTTCATATGGATTAATAGATGGCAAATTATATGGCATTTGTAAATTTTGTAAAATGCACTGATCAATAAAACCATAACATCATTTACCATGGTTACCAGCCACCTACTAAAGTTGATCATCATCATTCTCTTTCGGCTTTTCCCATTAGGGGTCGCCACAGCGGATCATCTCTTTCCATTTCTTCCTATCCTCTGCATCTTGCTCTGTCACACCAACCGCCTGCATGTCCTCTCTCACCACGTCCATAAACCTTATCTTAGGCCTTCCTCTATTCCTCTTACCTGGCAGCTCCATCCTTAGCATCTTTTTCCCAATATACCCATCAACCCTCCTCAGCACATGTCCAAACCAACGCAATCTCGTCTCTCTTGCTTTGTCTCCAAACTGTCCAACATGAGCTGACCCTCTAATATACCGATTCCTAATCCTATCCATCCTAGTCACACCGATTGCAAATCTTAACATCTTTAACTCTGCCACATCCAGCTCTGACTCCTGCCTTTTTGTCAATGCCACTGTCTCCAACCCATATAAGTTGAATATGATGCAGAATACAAATGATTATGCTAATCCTGGTGTCTTCAATAGAAAACAAGTATCTATAGGATTTGTTTATTTAAGACATGAACTTCAAAACTAATGTATTTTTCCATCTGTCCTGAATGCACATCATTCTTTGAACTAACCGCTCCTATAGTGGCAGCAATCAATCTATTTCAGTTTAAGAAAGAAGAAATCATTTCCTGTATTGAATGACTCTGAGAAGAAATTTTTGCAAGGCAGTCTTAAGTAGAGTATTAAAAAAGTTAAACAAAATCTGGCCATTAAAGGCTTTATAGGATAGATGTTTAGATTAAAAATGTATATGTTTAGATCTTTTTTTTTTTTTTTTTTACAAGAAACATGTGGTTCAGGTTTGAAAACAAAACTTGGCTAAAATCATAACTCTAGCACAGGCTTTGCATAGTCAGAGGCATAGCATCAGCTTTACAGCAAGATTCATCAGATGACCCCATTCCTAAAGTCTAAGAAACTGAAAGGGTGCTTCAGTAAGCCAGAGACTGCCAGTTAAAAAAAATGCAAAAATGAAATAAGTTCTCAATAAAACATTGCAACAGGAAAACAGTCAGTTAAAATAAGAAATGAATAGCCTACAAAAGGAAAACCTTACAATGATTCAAGCACCTCCACAGCAAAGTCTGACCATGCAGGTTAAAATCAAAATATTGCCCCAGACAGTGCACTGCAGCTTTTTAACAGCTGCAACCAGAGACAGAGAACAAGGATATGATGGCAAGTCTTCGTACTACAACTGAGATGATCAGTTTTAGAGCTCATGCCTTCTTACAAAAAATGAATAGCGATGATGATGTCCCGTCAGTTTTCCTAACCTTAGGATGTGTGGCAGAAAGAGAAGGGTGTTCTAAAGCAGAATAGGCTTTAATTTTGGCTTCTTATCTGTGTCATGAGGCAGAGCTGTAATAAAAGTGTCATAAAGGTGTCAGTTGCCCTGGAGGCAAGCTGTTAGAGGGACTGTATCATAATTTGTGTGAGTGGGGATCTGTTCGGGGAGCCAGATGACCTAAGTACAGTTCTGTGGTGAGGCACATATAATCTACTTCAATACAGAAACAACTCAAACAACAACTATGAAAAACTGACAAAACAACTTTTAGCTCATAGAAGAGTGGCATGTGTAGGCAGTGCTTGTTTCAAAGCTGTTAAAAAAGTGTTTTGACAGATGCACCTTGCACAGAAGTGGTTACAACTTGAGATAAATACTAACCAGAGGACGATTATACTTGTTACGGAGAGCTTGCTCTAAACCAACACCACCACCACTGCAAGAAGATAAGATTCACAGATTATCCCCACTAGAGTGGGGTACATTCATTAACTCGGATAGGAAATATGTCATGTCTGCAGAACTTGCAAACCATAAGGAACAGAAGCTAAGATGTCCAGTCTCTCACTTGAGAAGGTCAAAGGAAGAGCCCCAAGAGAAAACAGAGACTAAATATAAAATGAACAGAATACAATGCTTTAAGTTTTAACTGTCTTGACATTATGTCAGAAACTGTGTTATGCTATCAGACCTTATACAATGTAATATTTGTATATCTACATGCCCTCAAACTCGGTCTTTGTTTGATAATATAACACATTTAGTGTTTTTGTGAGTTTTGCATATTCTTAAATGATAAAATGTGATGGGTGGTGCAGTGGTGCATCAGTTAACGTCACTTCACAGCAAGAGGTTCTCTGGTTTGATTCTTGGCTGGGGTGCCTTCTGAGTGAAATCTGCATGTCCTCACTGCATTTGCATGGGTTTCTTCTAGGTACTCCAGTTTCTTCACACATTCCAAAGATGTGTCTGGAGCATTTCTCCCTGGGCCTCTGCTGAAAATGGACTCTACCCAGTTGGATTTTCCCAATCAACCAATGTTAAATAGAATAAAATATGTGCTTTTTAAGAAAGGTTTCCTTTAAGTCACTACTAAATTTTGAAGCATGCTGATCCTAGTGAATTAGAAGTAAATACCTGGGGTAAAAAGAATACCACTAGCCAAGTGGAAATTGTCTGCATACATGGGGATGTTAGGAAATATTCCTGGACAGATCTGGAAATATTTACCATCCCCTAGATAACTACGCACTCTGTAGGTGTTATCCCTAATTTGACATATTAAGGCATTATGATGAAAAACCTTCCTACTGTATATTCTTGGGACTATGGGAAAACTGGTGTGAGGAAAAACAATCAAGAACTTTAAAATACTCACACAAAATGAAGGCAAATTAGCCTATGGGGAAAACTTCTGAACTGTAAACTGTTAGGTCAAAGGTGAGCGACAAAGGGAGGAGGGTATATGTTTTTCCAAGACTAGTTTTAAAAACGAATCTGTCTTGCCCAATATGGAGATGACTATACTTGCCATGACTGGGGAGGAGTCATGCCTATCAACCTTACAAAAAGACAGATAAAAAAGGATGAAGAACTGTTGGGCCTTGTGGTTAGACTTTAAATTGCAAAATGGCACATTATGAGTATCCTACACTACAGAAGGCTAGGAAAAAACATATAGGGGATATCAAATGACCCTCATAAATGGTCAGAATCAGCACTTACCATTACCACAAGGAGGCCAATGACTTATTGTTTTGGAACAAAGAAAAACAAGATAATGAAATAAGTTAGTGGTGCCCAAACCATTTAGGGAAATTATATTAAAGCTATCTCACAATCATATCTTAGGGGAAAATGTGGACATAATGAGAACCAGATAGAATAGCAGGAAGATTTTACTAGCTAGAATATATTGCAGCCACTGAAAAGTACTGTTCCTCTTGTCCTGAATGTGAGAAGGACGCTTCATACCCAGAAATCACTAGTGTTAGCTAGTACTGCTAATAATTACTGAGATGCCTTTAGAAAAGTTAGTGATGAACATAGTAGGACCCCTATTGAAAATACAAAAATGCACCATTGCATCCTAATCATGTAGCCTATGCCTCCCAGTTCCCAGAAGCAGTACCTTTAAAAGGCAAGGAGCTAGTTCTCCCATTCTCTAGACTTGGGATCCCACAAAAATCCTAATTGACCAAGAAATCCCATTCATATCTAAGATAATAAAAATATCATGCCAATACGTTAAAACCTAACACCTCCACACCTCATGTATGCCATCCTCAAATGTACAAGGTGTTTGATAGATTTAACACAACTGTGACATGAGTGCCATGATGAGAAAAACGGGTACACTATACTAACCTATTTAGTGTTTATTGTATTGGAATTGCCTCAGGAATCTAGAGGGTTCATATCTTTTGAGTTGTTGCATTGGAGGTATTCTAGGGGAAATTTAGATGTAGCAAAGGAGGGTTGGAAAGAGGAAGGCACTATATAGGAAAGAAAGGCAACTGGTATGCCAGTTGTTAAGGTAAATGGAATAAAAGCTATATTTATAATAAGAAAATCAGAGTCTGAAAGTTCCATCATGGAGTCATGATATCAGCATTAGTACCCACTGTGGAAAATAAGTTCCCAATCTGATGACATATGTAGTTATGCTGTGGGCGATCTTAATTATAAAGTCAATCAAACAGGGAAAAGGAAGGACAAGTAAAGGTATTACACAAATTTGTTGAACGCCTAGAAGGAGACTGAGGAATTACTGGCAGAGGTACCCAAACAGGGCTCTATCTGAACTGAGGTTGTGCCAGAAATTCAGATAAAGGATGGTTTGTCAGTAAAACAGAAAAAAAGAGGTGCAGGATCTTGACCAAAGAAAGAAGGATGTATTCTCTACTATACTGTGCAGAACCAACTTAATCCAAGTGATATTACCCTCACTCTACCAGGAGAAGGATAGTTAGACTGAAACTATATAAAATCCCTAGATGCAAAAAGCAAGACATAAGTGAGGAAACAGAAAAATGATATTAAAATAAGGAGTCATTGAGGACTCCCACTGCACCTGGAATAGTCTAATAGTGCTAGTATCTAAGCCTGATGGGAACATTAAGCTTTCGCAATGATTTCTGTCAACTCAGTAAAGTGTCAGAGTTTGATACCTACCAGATACCCCATCTAAATGAAGTGATAAAAAGCCCTCAAAATAACCAATAGTAAACCATCTTTGACCTCACTAAGGAATAACGGCAAATCCTACTAACAGAGCAAGCCCAAAAGTAAAATGTCTTTTTCTACTCCAGAGGGTTCTTCAAGTATAAAGCTGAACATATAGGTCTTTGGGGTGCCCCAGCCAACTTTGGGGGATTAATAGACAGGCAGGATGTTAAGATCTCACAAGAGATCTACAGCTGATGCATAGATGGTATTTTTGTATTCAGTGAATAGTGGGAGTGACACCTAAGGTACAGGCTGTGTTTGTTACACTATGCCTGGTTGGACTAATGGCCAATACTTCTGAATTTAAACTAGAGATGACAGTAGCAATATTTCTGGGCTATGTCATTGGGCAGTGAGTAATGAGACCCTAGAGAAGGTAAACTGAAGCTATGCAAAAGTAAACACAACAGCAGGATAAAGCATTTCTGAGATGAGACGATTATTACAGAAAACATACTGACTTAGGTATCATTTCCACTCACTGCGCTTACCAAAAGCAATGCAACACATAAGGAAAATTGGACTGTAAGGCTAAGAAAGACTCCTCAATGTGAAGACTGGAAAAAAGATGGGCGAAGGCTGCCAGCCTAGTCAAATAGAATTTGATACATAATTCTATCTATTGTATAAATAAATGTAAAATACAGGCTTGTGTTTTTAAATGAAAGAAAACACTGTAAAATGTAAACTTCAACATTGTTGCATCATTGCCATCTGCTGTAAGGAAAAGCAAACCAAGCATTTAAAATGTGTCTTTTGAAGTTGAAAAGATCTTATGAATCTCTTTGATGTTTTACAAGTCAGCTCCAGTGAGTCTGGATGAAGGTTTCATGCTCATTGTTTTAAGGGTAAAGTTAGAGGCCAGAATTTACATGTAGAATGTGCTTTATTGCTCTGGTTTCTGCTAGAGTGTATATGTGAAATGTATTTTATTGTTGTAGTCTCCTGAGCAGGTGTTAGCTTGCTAAATAATTCAGTTTGTGGCCTGGGAACTCCAGACTATGTGTCAAAATTATGTAATTTGGGAGGGTCTTAGTGAGCTGTTGGTTAGTGTTTAAAAACTATTGTTGAGTGAAAGACTGGGAAGCATTTTGATCTTGGACATCTAACCCAGCACTGCTTATGCTTTATGTATGTAAATAGGATTATAGAACTGTGTTTTCTCTTAAGATTAGCTACAGATTAGAAAGTTAGATTAAGTGTTTTACTTTATCATTAGACCTTCCCTACTGTATTATTTTAAGTTTCTGTGTGATCTCTGAACTCTTAGATATCTCTGTGGTGTAGTAGTATTGTCTTGTGATTTAATTATTTATTATTAAATATTTTAAAAACCTTTACCTGTGGCTGGTTTGTATAGAGAAGTAGGCTCTAGAGTACATTGCATATTTATAGAGCTCATTGTAATAGGCCACTCTAAAATAAGCCTTAGACTGAATAATCACATTACCAATTGGATAAAAATATTGCACATTAATAATTGGACACCCTTTCAAAAGCCTTTGGGTAGCTGATAATAATATTAGCTGTTGGTGGCAGAGATTACTACCATATAGTCTGGGTAAAGGGGCACAGCTGGATAATCTGTGTCAGCCTTTCCCAGGAGTGTCTGTGAAGTTGTATAAATACTTATCTCAAAGGGTGTGTGGTGTGTCAGCTACCTGGGCAGGGACACAAAGCACTGGTTGGAGAGAGAGTGTACTGGAGGTTAGCTTGCCAGCTAGGCTGAGATCTGGACCCTATAGTTGTGCCAGTGGGGAGTCTTATTCGAGACCTGGAGAGCAAGGGAGCAGCCCCAGACTGACTGTGATCTCTGTGTGCACTTAAGTGAAATTGTACTTTACTGTGTGTTTTAGTTATCCTTTCCTCTTCTAGGAGACAACCTCCCTGATGTTAGTGGTGAGGATTGAGGCACCTTGATTGCTGGGCCAGGCACGGTCATCACACTCAACATAAAAATCAGTCTTATGTTTGTCATATTGCTGCCTACCTTGAACTTCATGAAACTGTTTGTTCTTTACATAGATGCCTCAGAAGTGGGTTAGAAAACAGATTGCTCACAAAAGCATTTGAGTGAGGCACACTTTGTTTACCTAAAAATAAACTCAATCTGCAAGAATAATACTGCATTAAGGAGTACATGGCAGTTAATTCCTATATACTAAGCCATTTTAGGCCTCTGATTGCTTATAAAACATTACATTGTTCTGTTTGCTATTGTCCAGTGGGCTCAATTGAATTGTTGGTATTTCTGTGCTACTACAAGTTGCCTGATTTCACGTGGCACTGCTCATTGTGCAGCCACTTTTAACAATGCACTGCATAGATCCAGGTGCTCAGAACCATAATTTTCTCTATATAGCCTATACCAGGATTTCTCTGTGTACCTTATAAAAACTAGTTGTGCAAAGAGCATTGGTTTTGCGTGGTAGCTAGTTTCTCTTCAAGTATTGTACATTGCTCATTTTAGACAGATAGCACTCCAGTTAAGCAACTCTTAATCTCTTCAACACCACTCCCCCTCCAGTCCACAGCAGAAAGCAACTGGAGCCATAGATATGCACTTTGAGTCTATGTTGAAATGAGCATCCTGAGAAAATGTAGCAATTGTCTCATGTTTACTGACACCCACTTACTACTTAATCTAATGTATGACAGATGTGGTTATGTGATGTTACTGAAGGCAAAGCTCCTACATGGAGCAACTACAAATAATAAGCAGGTTGTCAGTACCACACAACAACACACTAAACCAATATCAAACATCTCAGACTAAACACAAAGGCCTACATATGCTGTGGCTCTTAGAAGTAACTTACCTAAAACACACAGGCCTCCTGAATAGGTTTATAGGTAACTAATAGGCTAGCTATCCTTGTGGGCCATTTTAAGTCTTACCAACTTCACTTTTTGTGCTCAAAATAATCTATCCCATTTGGTTATAGACTGACCCTAATCATCCTAAAGTCAATAATTATATAGTACCCATAATTTTGTTAATGTTGCAGAAGACGTTTAGATCCTAAGGAGTATTTCTGATGCCATTTGACATGCTGATGTGTAGTAAATCCATCGGTAATGGATTGGAGGATGTATTGCATGCCAGATACAGGTCACTTTTTAGCAGTCTGTAGGATGCCAAGTATAGTGACAAGGCTTTCAGTTGGTCCATGAAGGAGATGTATTTTAGGCTTTGTATCCTTTTAGTAAGGTATCTCTGTGGGTGTTCCAGTTGTTGCTTGTGTCTGGACAGATATGTGCTAAAGAAAACATTATATTTAATGACTGGCTTAATGAGAGTTTTGTATGGAGGGACAATGACATCACTAGATCAAGAAACAGTCCCTTTGTTTATAAGTTATGCAATACAGAAGGACTTTCTTACAACAATAGAAGCATGTTGGTCAAAAATTAGGTCACTTTCCACATAAGTTCCCAAATCCCAAACAACTGGGTCAACTCTTAGGGGTGTATAGTCAATGTGGTAGTTCCCTGGTGTAGACAACTTCTTAAAGGATAAAATAATGCATTTTTGGCATTTAGTTTTGGTCCATGATTTTGGTACCAGTTATTTATTTGAGACAGACCTTCCTGCTGAATGCTGAAGTCATTTGACTCAGCCAGAGTCCTTTAGTATTGGCTTTTACTTCAGAAAAGAAAATGCCAACAGAAGAGGTCCTAGCATACAACCCTAAGGGACTCCACTGGTGACTTGTCTCTTTGTGAAGGCAACTTCCCCAATTTTTATTACCTGCATCCTATTTGTGAGCCAGTTGGCAATCCAGCAGGTGACACAGCTTTATTCCCTGATTATTTAGCTTTTCTACTATGCCTGAGTGCTGAATTGTGTCAAAAGGTTCACTCAGGTTGAGGTATGCAATGTGCACCATTTTGCCTTCATCCATTGCTTTGGTGACCTTTTCAAAAAATCCACCAAGCTGAGTAAGCACGACCTGCCCTTGATGAATCCAAATGTAACTAAAGAATCAATTACCTTCAGCAACCTAACAAACATCCATCATATGAAGCAACCACCATGAAGCATACACCCAGAAGTCACACAGACTCATTCCAAACTCCATAAGACAAACCACCACACATACCAATATCCTTGTCATAAATGACTCCATAGTGATGCACTACTCACCAGGCTATGCAAACAGAGCATCATAGTCAGTTGCCTATCAGGTGCCAAGATTCGCCACATTACTCAGGCACACACATCCCTTCACTAGAAATACATAATATAACACAGGCATTCTACATCTGGGTTTAAAGGACTTGAGATAAAGCTGCCAGGACTACATTAAAGGAGACATGTTGGAGTTCTCAGAATATGACTCTGAGGCAGGTATGGAACTAACCTTGAGTGGTACTCTACCCTCGCCAAGAATAAAGCCACAATATGAACAAAAGATAATTGCTTGAACAAGGGGCTTAGACTTTGGTGTCATTCTAAGGAGGTCCAATATATATCTGCTTGGGAAGAGATGGTAGACATTACAAACTGCTTTGCCAGGGATAGCATGCTCCCCCAAGGCTTCCATATATTGCCTAAGATGTTCTCCACCCCATAATTCCTCTTTTAGGCAAAGTCAATCTTCCAATGCTTTTGACATAATTAAACAGAATCAAGACAACATTAAGGTATTGCTACTCAACTCTAGGAGTCTTACCAAAAACCTCCAGAACCTATAATGACTACTTACGCTAGAAAACTAGATAAATGCACAGTCGTGGAAACATGGTTCAAGACCAGGAAAATCACTCCGTCAGTGGAATGTTTCAATGCCTATCACCCATACACTCCCACAGCATTAGAAGTAGACACAAAAAGTGGAGGCATGTCTATATTCTTTAAAAAAATCTAATTTCCAGACTCATTAGACAAGATAATGACTTGGAATTCTTCCACATCCAACTTACTGTAAACAAAACCCCTTATCACATCATAGTTAACTACAGGACCCCCTCTATGTCTCCATCAGCCAATAACTCTTAACTAGTATGGATTCCCTATGCATTAAACCAAACGCCATTCTCTTTGGAGACTTTAACTATCCCACTATCATCTGGGAAACAAACATATCTCAAACATGTATGCCTCAAAACAGACTGTGCAGGTAAGTGGAGGACAGCAGTAGTCATTACTTTGCACAAAGATGGGGCTACAATGGAGCTGGGTAAATACAGACCAATAACCCTGATTAGTCTCATCTGCAAGGCTATGGCAAGGATAATTATGGAACTAATAAATAGCGGTATTGGTGACCTGTAGACTCTTGACCCATATGAAATTGTCAAGGGCAGAGCATGCCTACTTTATCTGGTTGATTTCTTCAAAAAAGTCACTAAGGCAATGAGTGAGGACAAAACAATGCACACTGCCTACTTTGAAGGTGTTTCTTATCACACACTCAGGGACCATAGATAAACTCTCCCAAATAAATGTTAGCCCCTATGTAACTCACTGGATAGCAAATGGAATCACAAAAGAATACAGGAAATAAAGTTGGACGCCTCTACTTCTTCCAAGACACCTGTCACTAGTGTAGTGCCCCATAGTTTAGTCCTTAGCCAGATTTTCACAGAATGTCCAGATTTCTGCACCTTTTTCTTGAAGCTCAAAGCTAATGTAAAAGGACTGGTGCCATCATAAACTCCCCTGCCAACATCGGTATCCTATAAGACAGCCCATACCAAGCAAATAGTACCAAAACAACAAACTAAAGCTATATTCCAAGAAATGTATAATTGTATCCTTCAGTCCTTTGTAACTAACACACTGACAATACCCCCCAAAAATAATTCAAACCATAGTTAGAGTTTTGCATACCAATATTGAGAATGAACTGTCCTTTGTTTACCATGTATATGCTATTGTAATGAAGTCCTTTCTCATAGCACAGCTTAAATCTAAGGGCACAGCATTCAGATTCTAGGACCTAATAGTTTTTAAATTTGTTTTTTTGTCCCCATTATGACATCATCCAACCGGCCCAACCCCTAGTGCGCCATATCCACACTGGGTCCACCAACTCATTTCTTTCCCCCTGGACTTAATCTGGTATTGCTGGCGGTCAGTTGTGGATTCTAAGGGAGCCATGGGGGCTTGGTCATCTCCACTTCCATCAGG
This sequence comes from Protopterus annectens, assembly GCF_019279795.1. Classification (NCBI taxonomy): domain Eukaryota; kingdom Metazoa; phylum Chordata; order Ceratodontiformes; family Protopteridae; genus Protopterus; species Protopterus annectens. The sequence goes on from NC_056734.1 coordinate 798,897,888, forward strand.
AGGGTTCATTATAAATCATACCTACTCCCTGCCCTACCTCCTATGCTCATCGATCATGTCTGAGTGCAAATCCTTTCTTTGAACCATGCCCTCTTTAAGGGAGTATAATTGACGAATGTCCTCCCACCCAAGATGGGCTTGCCCAGCCTTCCCTGCTCCATCAATCACCTGTGCCATTAACTGAACATGGGCTGACTGGGAAAAGTAAAGGCTTCATCACTCTATTCCACCAGAGCGGCTTCATTAGGCTGATTCCTTCTGGTATGTACCTGTCCAAACACTTGTCACTGACCAAACACTAAAATGATCACAAGACTTCCTCACTAAAAAAAAAAAAAAAATGGCAGCCTCAGACTTAGCTTGTATTTTGTTTTTCCATAAAACTAAGTAATGGAGAATATTTGTTTAGGTGTTCTGCATTTCAACAGTTTTGGCCTGTTCTGTATTTCTTTAGTTTGAGCAGAGCAACAACTTGGAGATACGCCCTTCTGTTAATGTTTCATGAATGAAACTATACTACATTTCAATATGAATATTTAACAAGTAATAGGACTGAGAATTCTTGAAGCATTATTTGCTGGATAACCTCTTTACTTTAGATACAGACCATGCCTGTTTTCAGTGATTTTCTAGGCAAAAAGATAAACATTCCAAGTTGACCAAGTGGGCCTGAAGCTTTCCACATTAATGCAGACAGCCTTTCATATATCCCTACTCTATCTGCAACAGTGGCTTGACCCCATGGGTCTGTGCATTGGGGTCATGTAACTTAGAGGTATGGGATGGGCAAACTGGTATTTTAGTCATAACTGGGTAAATTCACTTTCATCTGAGCTTCCAAAATAGTGGTGTTAGCTAAAAAACAGTAGCAGGAAAAGACTAACGATCAAACAAAGATAGATGGAATATCCATACAAACCCTGACTAAAAGTACAATGGCAGACAGCTACTACTCTGAGGTAAAATTCAAATGTATGGAGTGCAATACCCAAACACTTAGGAAAATAGGCAATATGCTTATCTTTAAGAGAAACCTCCAAACTCATTTTCTAAATGCTAGACTGTGTCAGTGTTATATCCCATCTGGATGACTAACTACTACCCTAGTTATCCTGTTCACTTACACATACCTGTCAACTGTCCAGATTTTCACAGAATATTCAGATTTTTGTATCATATTTTTGGTTTGTTTCTCCAAAAATTGCTCCTTTCTGGCAAATCATTTGAGGACTGGATTCATAATATAATGACATACATACAAGTTTAGATTTCATATCCTTTATAAAATTCATGCTAATGTAAAACAGTTTTCTAAGTTTGTAAGAGTAATATTTAAAAATTGCCCCATTTTGGGCCTTTGTCTCCCCATTATTCGTGGTTTTGACAAGATTCCTTGCTCTGAGAGGTTGAGAGGTATGCACTTAGATATTATTCTGTCCTTTCCATAACTAATGACTAATCTACTTTAATTATGTCTTCCCCTCTTTATCTAACATTCAAGTCCTTTTCCTCCACAAATGTTTGTAACCATCAAAGCACTACTATTGTGGAACCTATGATTTGCTACTACTTTGGAACATTGAAATGTTAAACTGCTTTTTACATTTACTGACTAATTCATATTGTAATAAGTTTAACTCTTTGTAAAATGTTAATTATGTAACGTGTTTTTGTATGCCTGTATGTAACTATGAAGTATTTTACTTGATATATATTTCACCTCATTATCATGCTAATTTAACTATAGGTTCATAGGTTCATAGGTAACTACTAGGCTATCTGCCCAAGGGCATTTATAAGCCTAGCCAGAATGTGTTGGCTTTCGCCACCCCCTTAGATTAGTTCCCTGTGCCTCTGTCAAGCAGAACCATTAGTTCTCTGCGCCACTGTCCAGCAGAGCCACTGCAGTGATCCCCGGGGTAAATTTTCTGTTTCCCATCCACCCATCAAGGTTTCTCTTGAAGAGTGTTAGTGAGGGGCTCTGCCTGATGTATACTGGAATCCTGTTCCAAAGCATGGGGAGTCTCTGGAATAGGAATCTATCCCTCCAGCATGTCCTATTTATCATTGTGGTGAGGTTTATATCTCTAGAGCATGTGGCTCTCCGGGATTTGTTTTTTTTTTATTTGAAGCATGTCCATCAATTCTGGGTTGGACATGGCCTTGTATGTCAGGCAGAGATCACCTCTGAGTAAGTGGTATGCAACCGAGTACAGCTGGAGTTTCTTGAGTCGGGCTGCATAGGGCATCTGTTTGAGGCCAGTAATCCTCTTAGTGAGGTACTTTTGTGGTCTTTCCAGCTGTTGCAGGTGTCTTGTAAGGTACATCCCAAATGGGGAGTTGTATTCTATGATGGGCCTAATGAGTGATGAATAGAGAGGCACAATAACATCTTTTGTTCCAGATGCGAACCCTTTTGTGATTAGGTTGGCAACACAGAATGATTTTCTAACCACCTTGGCAATATGATTATCAAAGGAGAGATTACTATCTACTTGGGTCCCCAGATCCCTTATTACATTTTCTGTATTTAGGGGACTATCACCTATGTGGTAGTTCACTGGTACTTTGTTTTTTTCCAAATAAGATGATTATGCACTTTTTGGCATTTAGCTTGAGGCCATGATTTTGACACCAGGTATCCATCTCAGTGAGACCCCATCTGGAGTATGTCTGTATCAGCCGGTGAATCAGTTATGGCCCCTAGTTTGCAGTCATCTGTGAACCTGGTCAGCCATAGTCCTCCTATGCTTGCCTACTATGACATACTTATAAATGTTTTATGTTAATGGAGCATTTCTCCCTGGGCATCTGCTGAAAAGGTGTCTTGAATGGTCCGGACAGACAATCCGGTAAACAAATGCAATAAATCAGTTGATCAATAAATAACTAAAAATAAATACATTAATAAATAAAAGAAGATTGTGGGGCATTCCTTGTGGGTAAGACATAGGCATACTTTTACATCCTCAGATATGTTGTGGAGCAAGTCTAAAAAGAGAGAGGAGAAAAATAATTCTGTTCATCCATGGAAACTGCAAACAAAGAGGAAGTGAAAAGAGAGCTGCTTACCATTGCTTTCTTGTTTGACCTGTTTGATATGTTGTGACTGTGCAGCTAAGGAAACTGAATAACAAAACCTTCTGAATTGTCCTGATAGAGGAAATGAACCTCAGCACAGATGTTATTTTCATTGTGCTGTTTAAAGGCAGAAGAAAGCAGAAAATATTGTGTTTGCTAGTTAAAGGCAGTACATTTTGACTGAAATAATCATCATTAACATGCTTGTATTCAAAACACACTCCCCCGGATTCATGAAGCTCGGCGCAAGGCCGGCGTAAGGCTTGCACCAGCCGTGCAGCGTATAACTGGTGTTGCAGTGCCACATGCATAGTAATGAGTGTGCGGCGCAACCACAACCACGTGCATAGGGCACGTGCGCGAGTCCAGGGAGCCCAAGTTGGATGCGCCAGTAGGCGTGGCCAAGCTGGCAGGCGATGAGCAACCTAAAGTGCTGACTGTCACATGCCGCCTGCAATAGTAACCACACCAACCAGTGTCCGTGGATAATGAAACGTATGCAGAGTATGCAACATAGTACCCGTCCACACAAAATGGAGAACCAACCATAAATCCACGAAGTACAAAATGTTCCCGTCCACGGAACAAAGGATACTCGGAATACCATGTCCGTCACGCAATGCACTGTCAGCAGGCATACCCAGTGGAGGTGTACTGCAACATGTCAGCGCGCCGCAACTACACACGACTAGCCCCACGGGCATGGTCACCAGCAGTCCCACAGTGGTAGTGAGAATACACAGCTGGGCAGTCGTGGCCATATAACAACCAGAAAGAAACCAGTTATCCCAAACACAGACAAACATGTGTATAGTAAAATGTGCTAGACACAGCAACGTAACTGTCACATACACATAGGATGGCGTATGCCGAATCGGAATATCCAGAAGCAGAACCCATGCATGCAAATGTAATACACAACAACCCCATCATAGCACGTAACCCGCACCCATGTCCGACTGTCCACCCAATCCAGCTAGCAGCCTTGCGCAGCTGCACACCTACACACAGCGGGTATACCCCATATGTAGTAGGAAGTATTGTCCTAGGCAGTGACACGCATGCAAATATGTACCCCACATATCAACATCCCACCCCAGGTACTGATATCCAAATGGCTGCATGTGAATGTGCTGGCAGAATGTGTACATCCCGTATGTGGTTACGGACCTGTTGAAACCCCATAGGTGTTCACACGCCACGGTGTCCATAACTGTACACATCTGGACAAAGCAGTATGTGCAGCCACTGTACCAATGATTAGCTATGCAGACATGTCAAACACAATACACAGGGCGGCACAGCCGTCCACCAAGCAGGTCACCCAAGCAGGGTTGCCACATGCACAGAATGTCAAGGTGGGACACCACTCATAGATATGTGTGGTTCCGTATGGCAAAACACATATGGCCAATGCAAAGGATAGAATAACACGTATATGCCCGGATGAATGGTTATGTCATAGCATGGGAATAGCTTAAGCTATCCAACATAATAGTCATGCGTACCAGATACAAAATGCCTGTAACACGCAAGTAGTAATGCAGAAAGACATACACGACTGTGTCAATATCACAGGAAATATGGCACATGTCAAGTGTCAACGCAGGACACAAATGTCCATAATGGGGCCCCCTGCAAAGAGGAACACGTGCCAACCCCACCCCCCACTGATGTATCGGCAGTATAACTACAACCCAAACACACACCAACACCACCGTCCAACCCATGATAGCAACGAAGGCCGGACAAAGACCAACACGATGCGTGCACAAATAGGTACACATGTAACCGGTGCTCCGACAACCTTCCACAGGCCACCGAATAATAGTATGTACATACGCATGTAATGCTGCGAAGGATGTGTGGTAGTCCCCAGTATCACAGAGGTAGGTACACAGATACACTGTAACCAACCGTCACATATGTGCACTGTACACAGCATACCTGCAGGTAATACATAGTTCAATCATGTGCCACATAAATATCCACGTATGAATGAGGACAGGGGATAGACAAGTGTGAATGGGAAAAACGCAGAACATGGCATATGTATGATAACCGGCACCACCCACAGCATTGTATGCCAATAGCAGAAGCTATTGTTGGTTGTCCACACACTCGTGTCTGTACACACGGAATAAATATCATAGCAATAACCCACGCCTGGGTGTGGGTAATGCTGGATATACCCACGGTAGACGTGGTGCAGTCCCGAGGGCGATGCCCGAGGGACCAAACAAAGGCAACCATGGGTAAATACAGCAGTACCCACACCCAGACATGGGTTATTGCTATTATGCCATATCATCTAGGAAAATAAACTATTAATCCCCAGACATAATGGCACAGCATAATGCCTGTCTGCTGCCCATCCGCAGATGTCTGGAATCCGCGGCAGGGCTGACGTACTGCGCGAGATGTCCGTTGCTAATGTCAAAACTGTCTCGCTATGTAAAACATAGTCAATATAGCAAATCAATACAAAACAGCAACGGAGAGCTCGATGTCCCCGTTGCTGTGTTGTACAACCTGTCCCGCTATGTTAAATGTGTGTAGCAGAGCAAGACTGCCCCAAAGTAAGCAACGGACATCTCCGTGGCTTAGTTAAAGCCGTCACGCTATGTTAAACCCATGTAACATAGCAAGACAGGTTATAAATACCGAGGTATACTAATGGAAATAGGTCCGGGCGACCGGACCGTGTGCCATTACTATAACCCGATCTACAACGGGCAAGCTGGCCAATCAGCATGCACGGTTAGGAATAATGGGGGGGTTATGGTATAATAGACATGGACTAACCGTGCCCATGTGCCTCGTCTGACATTCGTACACGGTCAGGGCAGTCCCGTACACTAGGCGGACAAGACCAAACCCAGAGCACCACAGGAACACCCTGACAATCAAAGACCTGTATGCGTTGGGGCTATAAGCCCCTGTGATCTGAATATCCCTGCGGTCACGCCATATGCATCCTGGGTAAAGAGCAGTAGGAAATAGGGAATGTGTAACATGTAGTACCGCACTTTTCCCAGCAGGAGAATGGATGCCTGTGACGTAAGTGAGTGCGGGGGGGGGATATGTTAATGTAGCTATGTACCATGGGTATGCATATAAATGAGACAGAAGAGCAAACGTGTAGTGGTCACAGCAACCGGCCAATGTGAATGCAGTCCCGTTAGAATTATGACTATAGAACATATAAATGTGAACGTGTACGTAATGCATCTGTGCCGCAAAGACAGTTACATGTGTAAAGGTGAAAGTGTGTTCCGCACACGTCCGTTAACCGGATCAGAGATATGTTACTGGAACAGTCACAACTAATACAGGCCACGTAATCACACAGACTCAGTAAACATATGTAACCTAGAATACGGATATGCATGTGCGCCTGCGCGTAACCCACAATTATGAAATGCAAGTGAGCCTGTGCGTGTGTGATCCGCTCACAGCAGGGTAAGTTAATGCTGTGTCCTCCACGTTAGTTATACATGTCTCAAAACTGTCAGCCTCTGAAAGTATGGAACCGGACAATGCCATGCAAAGTACTGGTACAAATAGTGAGAAACACATGATATGTGATAAGACAAACATAGAATGTGGATAGAATAACGGGTGTGTTAGTAGCAGGGATTGACGAAGGGTATGCATCTGCAACCCGACCTACTTGTCAGAAGGTGCCACCGTAGGTTTATGTAAGTTTTATGTTGGTTTACATTTGTTGACCGGGCTAGGCTAGCTGGATATATGTCCAGTGTCAGTAGAGGCCTGGGGAGAAATGCTCCACACACAATAATAGCACAACATACCAAAGTAGTCATATATGTAAACAAAAATGAACAATAGAAAGTGTCCAAAAAGGACTGGTTACATAAAGATTCCAGAAGACAAAGAAAAATATAGTCGGTGGAAGCACGTCATAATTATAGAATCAAGTCTCTATAGAATCAAGTAAGTCTCACATGAAATGCCAGCAAATTGCCAGATAGACACAGGTCAATGTAACACACACCTAAGATAAAGAGCCAACCATCCGTACACTCTGCTAGAACCTGTACAGTGGAAAGGTATGGTATGGTTATAGATGTGTGTACACAGGTAATCCACAGACAGTAACAAAGCAAGGTATGAAACGAGGGGTTCACATGTATATATGTACACACAACAGACCTACGTCCCGTATATATGACACATGGATATAAATATGCCAAGTAATAGATAATATGGGTAGTCAAACAGACGTCCGCAAACGGGGAACATACAGCAGCAGTCAAAACCACTGGCCAGAAGGTGACAGTCCAGCAAGTTCTACACTTTACACATGCACACTGGTGTCCATTGTAGGCCTCCAAAAATTGCTCCATTCGCAACCCCTGCTGTGATTGACACAAAAGAAGTGACAGCCGCAACTACAGAACAGCTATACATGCACTAAAAGCTTGTTCAAGGTTGATGACACATGTGTCCATGAAATGCAGGACATATGGACAGATATCCCCAGAGTGGCGAGTCCATAGAAGTGCGTCCACATCCCAGTACCGCACACATTAACCATGTGTAATGTGTACCGTCGAGGGTTGTAGGCATGGGAACCTGGGTATGCAGAAATGGGCCTAGGTGTTGTTTGGCAGAGAATCCGTAGGCCCGCCCCGTGGGAGGGATGTGGGTATAGCACATGCCTTAATCCCCAGTAATGGTGCAAAGCATCTACCGGATAATGCGGAAAGCAGGTGTGAAATATGTACAGCCCTATATCAGTGTCCTGTAGGCGATTCCCATGGATGGACATGCGTACGACCAAGATGGCACCCATAACTGGAAATCTATTGGAACAACACAGCTGCAGTGAGGCATAGCACAGGAAATACAGATAGGGACTACATTAAAATACCCCATACAAAGTCAGACCGTTGTGCGAATACTGGCGTACATAGCTCTCAACCTTCCATCACCAAAATGAGGAACACTCGCCTTCATAATGTGAAACAAATGGGCAAAATGTGGAACACATACTAATGGCTTACTAACAACTTCAACTAGGAAGGTCATAGGATGGTTAAAATATGCTGTTTTCACTTATAAAGAAGATCCTTTAATGAAGTAATATGATTAATGTCAATTTACCATGGATTTCACCTAAAACATTCCTAACACTGAATGTGTAACAGACCCATTCAATGTGGAACTTTGAGGAATTTCGAGGAGCATGACCCTTTTAAGACCCCAAATGAGGTACGTCCCTCATAACGAGGTACACTTGAGAGGTATGCTGGCGTAGCCATGAATACGGATGTTATGAGTGTCACTAATTATGCAATGGAAATAGCGCCCCCTATCACCCACTGCACAGTCCGGAATGCCTAGGCAGCAATCAGCTAGGAAGGCACAGCACTATGCGAAACGTAACAAGGGCAATGGCCGAATGTCAGGGCGTGTAAACATAATGACAACAGGTCAGGGTATGAAGGAGCTACCTGTCCAGAATACATGTACTGAACCGGTGATACTAGGCAGACAGGTGGGAAGAAAGACAGCAGGACAAATGTGCAAACATGTATATGTCCTACCCCGGTAATTGTGAATGACAACGTATGCCCCGTGAAGGTCAATGTGGAAGGTAATCAGACACAAAGGTGAAGTGTCCCCCAGGGTGCCATGAAGTGTCAACATAACAATTACCAGGCCCCCATAGTCGTACGTGAGCCCCGCCACTGACGGGAAGCGCAAATACGATGCACACATATGGTACAGGAAAGAACAAGTAGTGTGGATAAGCAGATGTAGACCTGTGTGAGGAATACAACTGTCTGCGTGGGTGTGCCGTGCAAATACAAAGTAATGTCATGTGGTCTGTCATGCCGCCACACACTGTGTGTGTATTGTAGTCAGACAGTAGGTATGTTGTATTAGACACATACCCAGCAACTGCACAGATGTACGCAGACTGTGTAGAAGTCTGCCTCATTTGTTCACTGTGTTTCACATAACAGTAACAGTCCAGCGCCCTCATGATAACTGACGACAGGAAACAACGACAAACATGCGAGGAAGACACCAAATCAGACAGAAATGCCATACGCATGCATAACATATCACTGTGCCCACTATCAATGTTTCTAAGACCAACATGACATGACTGGCCCCGAGTGTCCCACTATCACATAAGGCCGTGTCCAGATATACGCTCCCTGAGGTGGAGTGTTATGAACAGACACAGATACATGTGTGTGGAAACACTAGTATCCACTGCAAGACGATGGAATGTGCTGCTGTAGGAGGGGTAGTACTATCCGCAGGTATGTGCTGAAATGCACATGAAACAGCTGTCTACATGGATTACCCATAGTGGTGACACCTGCACAGACGATTATAGTGGGACATACACACGACCATGCACACAGCTCGGATAGACATACACATACCATAAACAGGCAATGACACACAAGGTCTATGGCGTGTATGAGTACAGTGACAGTACAGCAAGGATAGCTGTCTGCCAAGATATACAGCAGATGTCTCTAGGGCGTGCAACACCTCCCGGAACATGGACGTTGCATGGACAATGTTTGGATATGCATCGTACCACATTTCTATGTGTCAGCCGTGCAAATATGCGATACATGGGACAGACAGCTGTCCATGCAAGAGCAGCGCTATGGGCATAACATATGTATGTAGATATACATTGAGAGAGATACAGACAGACACATGTGGCAAGGCCGGTAGTGGAACCTACACATCACTACCCTATCACACCACAGCAGGACGCACGTGGAGAACACGCTACGGAGGTCGCTAACCACAGCAGGCACACAGGCAGTCCACTAGCTGCGTCTCAACATCCGCAAACACAGAGATGTCAGCGGAGCGTCTAAATCCATAACCTACGAACCCATGCGGCTGGGAGCATAGACACACACACACACACACACACACACACACAGCTGGCAGGCATGGGGATTAACCTTACCCCTACCTACCCAACCGCACGACAGTATGACACAGGTACGGAATGCGCTACTCGGAGCACTGAACACAGCACTGTCAGAGGCATACGTCTAGGTGGGTGACATCATCCGCAAAGGAATAGACGCCGATAGCAAATGTATGTGTTGTGAAGCATCTAAAAGCATTACTATCTCCAGAGGCAGCTGGAAACACACACACCACACACACACACACGGGGAAGGGCCAGGAGGTGAACCTACACCTACCTACATGAACACACTACAGCATGATGCATTTACAGAACGCGCTACCGAGATTATTGAGCACAGCACTGTCAGAGGCATACTTCTAGGTGGGTGACATCATCCGTAAAGGAATAGACGCTGATAGCCAGGGTATGTGTTGTGAAGTGTCTAAAAGCATTACTATCTCCAGAGGCAGCTGGAAACACACACACACACACACCACGCACACACACGGGGAAGGGCCGGGAGTTGAACCTACGCCTACCTACATGAACACACTACAGCATAATGCATTTACAGAACGCGCTACCGAGATTACTGAGCACAGCATTGTCAGAGGCATACTTCTAGGCGGGTGACATCATCCGTAAAGGAATAGATGCTGATAGCCAAGGTATGTGTTGTGAAGCGTCTAAAAGCATTACTATCTCCAGAGGCAGCTGGAAACACACACACACACAGGGAAGGGCCGGGAGTTGAACCTACGCCTACCTACATGAACACACTACAACATGATGCATTTACAGAATGCGCTACCGAGATTACTGGGCACAGCACTGTCAGAGGCATACTTCTAGGTGAGTGACATCATCCGTAAAGGAATAGACGCTGATAGGCAAGGTATGTGTTGTGAAGCGTCTAAAAGCATTACTATCTCCAGAGGCAGCTGGAAACACACACACACACACACACACACACACACACACACACACACACACACAGGGAAGGGCCGGGAGTTGAACCTATGACTACCTACATAAACACACTACAGCATGATGCATTTACAGAACGTGCTACCGAGATTACTGAGCACAGCACTCTCAGAGGCATACTTCTAGGCGGGTGACATCATCCATAAAGGAATAGACGCTGATAGGCAAGGTATGTGTTGTGAAGCATCTAAAAGCATTACTATCTCCAGAGGCAGCTGGAAACACACACACACACCACACACACACACACACACAGGGAAGGGCCGGGAGTTGAACCTACGCCTACCTACATAAACACACTACATTATGATGCATTTACAGAATGCGCTACCGAGATTACAGAGCACAGTACTGTCAGAGGCATACTTCTAGGTGGGTGACATCATCCGTAAAGGAATAGATGCTGATAGCCAAGGTATGTGTTGTGAAGCGTCTAAAAGCATTACTATCTCCAGAGACAGCTGGAAACACACACACACACACACACACACACACACACACACACACACATGGGGAAGGGCCGGGAGTTGAACCTACGCCTACCTACATGAACACACTACAGCATGATGCCTTTACAGAACGCGCTACCGAGATTACTGAGCACAGCACTGTCAAGAGGCATACTCCTAGGTGGGTGATATCATCTTCAGAGGCAAGGCAGTCGATAGGGAATGAAGACAGAGTGCGCAGTCACACAGCATGTTACTATCCCAAGGTGGGCGTACAGTAACACGGCAGTGCTGCCCTCGCGAATACTAACTAACTACGGAGCACAACATCACGACATGGATACAGGATGCACCACAGACAGTACACCCTATGAGAGAGCAACAGGCGTGCAGCCATTGTGGCATAGCAACTACATATAACTCGCCTGGACGGCCACCATGGCTATGCAGGATGTCATTGGCCAAGGCTACACGCCTAGTATCAGACATCAGTGCCGACTGCACTGTGTCCCCACGCATGGCGTACTGGGCATGCCCACACACCTAGCATTCGCAAAGGTGAAACATACATGCACACGGGGTATACTCACAGAAGGGCGCAGTGTGCACTGTACTGTGTGTCCATTAACACAACTGCTTACTGGGCATGCTCACACACTTAGCATTTGCAGAGTGCAGACATGCATACACATGGGGTTGAATCTTGAAAGGGCAGAGTGTGGAACGTTGTGTGTGTCCACCTACACAACAGCAAACCGGGCATGCTCACACACTTGGCGGTTGCAAAGGGGGAACATACATGCACACGGGGTATAATCACAGACGGGCGCAGTGTGCACTGTACTGTGTGTCCATCTACACAACTGCTTACTGGGCATGCTCACACACTTAGCATTTGCAGAGTGCAGACATGCATACACATGGGGTTGAATCATGAAAGGGCAGAGTGTGGAACGTCGTCTGTGTCCACCTACACAACAGCAAACCGGGCATGCTGACACACCTGGCGGTTGCAAAGGGGGAACATACATGCACACGGGGTATAATCACAGATGGGCACGGTGTGCACTGTATTGTGTGTCCATTTACACAACTGCTTACTGGGCATGCTCACACACTTAGCATATGCAGAGTGCAGACATGCATACACATGGGGTTGAATCATGAAAGGGCAGAGTGTGGAACGTCTTGTGTGTCCACCTACACAACAGCAAACCGGGCATGCTGACACACCTAGCGGTTGCAAAGGGAGAACATACATGCACACGGGGTATGATCACAGATGGGCGCAGTGTGCACTGTACTGTGTGTCCATCTACACAACTGCTTACCGGGCATGCTCACACACTTAGCATGTGCTATGCACCATCCGGCATGCAGACGGAGTGTACACACCGCAGGTCATGGTCAGGTAAACCCGTCCACACGCACAGGGTGGTACACATGCAGTTACTCGTACACACACAGATGGCATCACAGGCGTCATGGGTGCAGGTCAAACATGTACACACTGCAGTGAACACTGTAGCTGCCATGCCAGCATCATGTCATCGGTGCAGCAGTATGCCTCACGGTCCAACAACAGCATGTGACATATGTCCACAGGTCTGTATAGCGGTGTACACCAGTCGTGCAGAGTACACATGTACTAACCATGATCCCACATGTGTGATGTAGTCCGCCCATATCAGTATACATAGACAGTAGACAGGTCAGCTCCACACATACCACGGCCCTGACACAGCTATGACACATGACTGCTGCTGTACCAGAGTGAACCAATGTCCGGATATGTCATACATGTGATTGTCTGGCTGTGTGCATGGACTGCACACAGGACACATACGAAGCCTGTGATGTACCACATGCATAACACTGTCGTACGTGGTGCTACACACACGAATGGAAGGTGGACACATGTCTGTGGTATGCTCCCACTACAGGGTATAGTGGTGTTGACTGGGACACATACCCTTGTATTGTTCGCCTTTGACAGCTGTGATACCATACCACAGTCCATGTTCTATGTATGTCAACACACATGTCAAAATGTAGCAATGCATACACACATGGCAACAGGGGACACATGTGACACGTGTACTGTGCATGGCGCAGCCATGCATGAGCAGTGGCCGATGTCCATAACATAGTTGCAACTCCCTACCACATGCGTACCCATCATGGGGGCCGTTATATGGTGGCATAGTAACAGCACGTATGGCGGTATGTGTGTACATCATGTGTTTAAACACCTGTCCACATGCATGTGTGCAGGTGGTGGCTCACAGGTGTGTCACACACCATCCTACCCTGCCATGTGCATACAGTATGCTATGTCGCTGTTACATGACAGTGCTGCCATAATGCATACCCATCGGTCAGGTGTCATCGACTGTATGTCACATGGCTACTGTAACACCTACCACCTCCCAAGTGCATATATCGGCATATCTGCCGGATACAGTGTTGGTACGCATAATGCACTACATACCGCTGCACACATGCACATGTCTCATATGGTGGGTGTGGCATACTGGCCACCTGTGCAAGTCAGCCCCCTGTGACATGGCGTGTGGGTGCATTGTATTGTGAGGGTGCTGACCACACAGGCAGGTGTCCCCATCTGCACACTATGGGGTGTGCACCATAGTGGTGTACACCCCGCGATTGCGGATGTATTCCTGTACTGGTACAGCGTCCTATTACTGCACAGTGTGCACCACAGCTGACAGGTGACACCTGAGGTCAGTGGGCAGCACGCTGTGTACGACACCTGCACAATGTCACCATACCTGTACTGTGTCCTGCCATGTATGTGATGTCTCTGTCCACTGTAGCCTGTGGCACCGACCACAGGCATCAGGTGCAGTATATGTGTGGACATGTGTGTCATGTACTGTGTAAACAAAGTTAAACTATGTCTGGCTCCGTACATTCTGCTCTTCATGTTTTCCCTTAGAACTTCCCTACTTGCAATCTAAACTGTCTATTCTCTATCACAAAAGCTCAGCACTTACTCCTAAAGCATTCTTACATAGGTAAAGTACATATATACTAGTCAAAGTACTACATTAGCCTAGAATCCCCTTGAGTACCCATTCCCCTATAGGTCCCTTCTGACTCAGTTACACAGCAACCGCTTTCACGTTTTCTAGCATGTCGAAGGGTCAATTGCTACCGTCCTCTCCTGTTCAGCTGGTGAATCTGGGTATCCTGAGGCAATGTTACAATTGCCTCATGTACACAGACAACCCACATCTTCCCCCACAAAACACAAATACATGTGAGAGATGCAACTATATAGCCAAACTGGAGGCTGAGCTCTCTCAACTCAGGACCGGCAAGACCAGACAGGAGGAGAAGGACACCATGCACACCACAAACCAAGTTTCACATAGAACTATCACAACTGCAAAACAAACACATAAACACACATAGACATACTCGGAAGCACTGTTCAAACATATACCAAAACTACAGAGGCCTCTGAAGCAGACACCCAAGCAACTGCCTCCTCAAGACATAGGACATGCAACACATAGTTCTCAAAGTCAGTGTGCTAAACAGTCACAGCCCTTAAGGCCACACACAATGCCAGACACACTTGTTATAGGTGACGCCATAGTCAGACACACTGACGTCCCACCCACCAGACTGAACAAGGAAATGATCACAGTAGGCTGCCTGTCGGGCGCTAGAATCCACCACATAACACAAGCACTCAGGTCACTCCGCAGCATGTACAAGTATGATGCAGTCATTGTCCATGCCGGTGTGAACGACCTGAGACATACCTCCCTGGACTACATGAAAAGAGACATAGAGGGGCTCTCAGATTATGTAGCCCAGGCCGGTATGACCCTGACCATGAGCAGTATCCTACTCTCACCAAGAATGATGCCACAATACAGAGTCAGAATGATCAGCTTTAATAATTGGCTTAATTACCGGTGTCAGTCTAAGGGGGTCCAATGTCTGTTTGCCTGGGATGACATGCTTGACAAGCCACACTGATTCGCAGGGGACGGCTTGCACCTGTCACCCCTGGGCTTCCGGATATTGGCAAAGGCTCCTGCCACCCCCATAGTGCCTTTTTCCGGCAAGGCTCAAATGATAAACCTACCACCCTAGAAAACAAACCTGGAAAGAACTAAGGGTAATACTGCTCAATGCCAGAAGTCTAAACCTCAAGTTGCACGCCCTCAAAGCCCTCCTCAGTATGGAGAACATCGATGACTGTGCTGTGATTGAAACCTGGTACAAGGCTCCTGAGAGCACCCCAGCACTATCAGGTTATACCTCATATCACGCGTTCCGACCCCAAATCCATACCGAACCACAAAAGGAGGGGGAGTCTCCGTATGCATAAAGGATACCCACACCTCCAGGTTAGTGGCAACGCACGTAGTAGCGGAGACCATCCAGGTGCAATTAACCATAGGTAGAACTGCCCTACAGTTTGTAGCATGCTGCAGACCACCCTCTCAAACTCAGGATACCCACACAGCCTTCCTGAAGACACTGGAGAGTATGAATGTCTCTCCAAACACCAT
This sequence comes from Protopterus annectens, assembly GCF_019279795.1. Lineage (NCBI taxonomy): Eukaryota > Metazoa > Chordata > Ceratodontiformes > Protopteridae > Protopterus > Protopterus annectens. The sequence goes on from NC_056734.1 coordinate 798,913,883, forward strand.
CATATTGGGTGACATCAAACTACCCAAACATAGACCGGGAACATTACCCAAGACCCAACACCCTAGCCCAAAGGTTCCTGGAGTTCATACACCCAAATGCTATGGAACAACTAGTCACCATACCCACAAGAGGAGGAACTATACTAGATCTGATCATCACACATGGGGACGACATGCTCCACACCGGATGTATATCCCTCATCGGTGAGATCAGACCATAAATTAATCTCACTGGAGATCCACATCCCGCCCCCAACCCCAGCAAAGGAGACCATGGTGAAGAACTTCTCAAAAGCAAACTTCACACTTCTTAAGACTGGAGTAGTACCCTTCAAGGCCTCCGAGCCAGTGGAAAACACAACCCACGCTGCTGAAACCCTTACAAATGCCCTCTACGAGCACCTCCAGGAATGTACGGATCAAGCAATCCCTAATAACATCAGGACCCTTTACACCAAAGGCAGGCGCACGATCTGGTGGACCCCAGCCACAAACAAACTGTACAACAAGAGGGGAAAGCTACTACATGACAGAGCGAAATCCCTAACAGGGAAGGCATCTCTGATCAATACTAGCAGTAAAATACGATCACTCATACAATCATCCAAGGCCACCTGTGGGAGAGGACTCATGAAGACACAAAAGACAACCATAAGGCCTTCTGTAGCTATGGTAGAAACATGGGTGGAAGCTCACAGTTATGCTCGGAATGAGTCCAGAATGGTACAATGATCACTGAACCCACAGACATTGCCAACATACTGGCAGACAGGTTCCGTGCATATTTCTCCCCTTCCTCCCCCCCAAGAGGAGAGATATCTATCCCACCAGAGTCTAGCCTCCAAAACATCTCAGATGCCCAGGTGAGAGCTGCTCTCTCTAAAGTGGAAAACACAGCATCAATGGGACCGGACGGTGTCCCCGGCTGTGTGCTACACAACCTCAATGAGGACCTAAACCCGCACATCAGGCTGCTGTTTAATCTCAGCCTTACTACAGGATACGTACCCAAAGAATGGCGTACGGCAACTGTGGTCCCACTCCACAAAGGCGGTGCTTCTACGGACCCTGGACATTACCGCCCTATAAGCTTGACGAGCCTTGTCTGCAAAGCTATGGAGGGGATCATAATGGAGCTCATACATGAAGAAATTGGGGACCTACATACACTGGATCATACCCAAGTCGGCTTTGTCAAGGGCAGATCCTGCCTCTTGAACCTGGTCGACCTTTTCGGAAGAGTCACTAAGGCCATTGATGAGGGTAAGGCAGTTCACACAGCCTACCTTGACCTAGCAAAAGTGTTCGACACAATACCCCACGCGGGCATCATAGAAAAGCTCACCAGCGTAGATGTAGACCCATATGTCACAAGATGGGTTGCAAACCGGCTCAAGGACAGAACCCACAGGGTTAGAGTTCCTGGTGCCATGTCAGACTCTAAGCCGGCCACGAGCGGTGTCCCACAGGGCTCAGTCCTGGGCCCCCTCTTGTTCGGCATTTATTTGTCTGACGTGCAGGCAAACATAGGGGGATTGTGGCTGACAAAGTATGCAGATGTCTGCAAACTGGGCACCATAATCGACACCCCATCAGACACAGACATCCACCAGAGGTCTCATAGAAATGGATAACTGGTGCCAGAGCCATGGCCTTAAGCTACATGCCAAGAAAGGTATAGTCATACCCTTTGGGAACAACAGGGTAACCCCTAATTACCACATAGGTGGTAATCCATTAAACACGGAAGACGTTATCAGGGACCTGGGGACCCAACTTGTCAGTAACCTCTCTTTTGACACTCACATTGCCAATGTGGTTAGGAAGACTTTCTACATTGCCCACCTGATCATGAAGGGATTCACATCCAGATCAGGGGAGGTCATTGTACCCGTGTACTCTTCACTTATCAGACCAATGATTGAGTACAACGCCCCATTCGGAATATACCTAACCCGACACTTGCAGCAGTTGTAACAACCCCAAACGTTCCCCACCAATAGGATAAAGGGGCTCAAACATATGTCACACGCTGCCCGACTGAAGAAACTCCGGCGCTATACAGTCGTATACCGTCTGCTCCGAGGTGATCTGTGCCTGACATACAAGGCCATGTCCAACCCGGAATTAATGGACATGCTCTACCTCATAAGATCCAAATCAACCAGAGCCACGAGAGCAAGAGACACAAACCTCAACACGGATATAAATAGGACGTGCTGGAGGGACAGATTCATCACCCAGAGACTCCCTACACTATGGAACAGAATCCCAGTCCTTGTGAGGCAGAGCCCCTCACTGACTCTGTTCAAGAGAAAGCTTGACGAGTGGATGGGAGATCGTAGGTATACCCCGGGAATCATCTCTGTGTCACTGCTGGACAGAGGCACAGCAAACTAATGGGTATAGTATCCTCATCCTAAGGGGTGGTGAAAGCCACACACACTCTGGCTAGGCTTATACATGCCCTAGGGCAGATAGCCTTGTATGTACCTATGCACCTATGAACCTATGTAGGTGTCCAGGCAGGTTGCGGGTACATGTGGTATGCTGATATTGCCAGATGTGCCTGTGGGTAATCCACAGCTACACGTGGGGGACCGATAACAGTGCTCCCTGTAGGCACATGCAAGTACACCATAGGAGGGATTCAGGTTATCAGAACCAACATGGTGCTACACATGTAACCGTCACACATACCGTGAACACAGCTAAATGCATGCTGCACCTGCACTACATGGTATGTCTGCTGCATGTTGAGAGTACACAACCCACGTCACATACGCAACAGTCAGTTTTCATACACAACCACTGCAACATACACATCACACGCTATGCATACACAGGTATCACATACACCTCTCACTATCTTGTCCACCCTGTGCATCAGAATATATTTGCATAACCCTGCACCGATGGTGTGGATGACAGGGATGCGGCAGAGGCTTCATCATATGCACAGGGTGATATGTCTGCCAGGGGCATAGGCTGCACCAATGGATGACATCATGTGTGTGTGTGAGGGCTGGTGAGTTTACTGGGCATGACTATGCAGAATGCATGTGGATGTGGTGGAGCCCTACAGTTGTGTCTGCCGTGTGTGGGTATGTGTGTACACAGTTCAGCCATATGTGATGCCTACACGGGGTATAATTGGCAGCCCCAGACTGTACAGTGCAGGTTGTACGGCTCACTGTGTCCGTCTGCGGCCACGTGACCCGTGCCTGCCTGGGGTCGCACGGGCACTACCGGGTGGAGGTATAGAGTGGCTACTGTCCAATGACACATGTCCGCTGGAACCGTGTCCACGCTGGGATCGGCCAGGGCCACGTCCACGTGGCCTGCTGTGTCCTGGTGTGGACGGTGTAGCACCAGCTGCACTGCTGCTGCTACCGGCACTGTGTGAGTGGGCATGAGAGGTGGCACGCACACGTCGACCTACACTAGCTGGTGTTGCTGGCCTACGCCCATGTGTCCTACACCTCACCCCTACCAGGTGTTCCAGCACAGACAGCTCACGCTCGCGGATTGCCATGCCTCGGTCGAGAATTCCAACCATTTCACCTAATCGCCTATCCAGTACATTAGCAATCTGCTGTTGAGCATTCGCCAATGACTGGATGTTGTCATTTAGGGAATGGATTGCAGCCCTCTGCAGCCTCTGCCCTTCGTGGTTCTGCCGTTCTGCACGTGCCTGTGCCGCCATTACAGTCTGGAACATGCGTCTGGTGATACCAGCTTCTGCGCCCTGTACAGCAGGTACATGTCTGCCAGAGGTCCACCTACGAGCAGCACCAGCCACATGCCTGTGTGGCACATCACCAGTCATTACACTGGCAACATGGTGTGTAGGCGCACCTTCCGTAGCCACCACACATTCCTGCTCCATGCCAACAGACGCTGACTGTCCTTCTTCTATGGGCAACGGTGATGTGGTATGTGTCGGCATCAGAACCATGTGTGGGGATGAGAGGGACAGAGGTGGGATGGTAACCAATGGCACAGCTTTTTCCCCTGACAACCCTGCCTGTACCTCATGCATATGGTCATCACCGCTAGTATCTATGGGGACACTAACATCAGATGGACCGCAGGAGGGGAACGCACCTACACCACCTGTGAATACAAAGACATACTGTAAGGTAAATTACACACACACAGACACACACGCAGACACACACGCAGACACACACACACACACATGCAGACACATGCAGACACACACACAGACGCACACACACACGCAGACACACACACACATGCAGACACACGCAGACAGACACACACACGCAGACACACACACACACACGCAGACACACACACACACACACACACACACGCAGACACACCATGCATGTGATATTGCATATGGCATGCAGCATTCCCACACTACAGCACAGGGAATGCAGCCCAGACATTAATAGTGTTAGTATACATACCGCCCTGGGGTGCACACTACATCAAGCAGGTGTCATATCAGTAGGCATGCAGTACACACAATCATGGTAGTTTGCATGCATCCCCGTGATACACCATGTGGCCACAGACAGGTTAACAGTACACATGGCTGACGTTACCATGACATGTAATCCACCAACATGTGCGGTAACATGTGGACATGTGTGACAATGGTGTCCCGCCACATGCACCACATCATAATGGGCTTCACAGTGCAGTGTTGTGTGTACAGCCTACAGATAGAATGCATGTTTAGCAAATATGTATGTGCAGGTGTGGTTAGTGTGAGCCATGTACATAGCTATACAGTGGGGAGTACAGGCACTGTGCCACTGCATGGCAACAGGACGCATGTATGTTGCTGTGCGATGCATAACATGGATGCATTGCATTGCATGACTGCAACACAGTCATGCTGTTCCACAGCACGTATATGGTAGATATCGTTGGCACCTCCGGTGGCTGCAGACAGGCATTCCAGTTGTCTGGTGTACCACATCAAATGTACAGGTGGTCCACTACGGCTATGATCACACTATGTGTGGACAATGTGCAACGGTGTCTATCCACATCAGACGTACTGTGTGGCAACATGCCTGTGGCTATCACCCATGGCCATGTGTGACTGGGTCTTGGACAATTGTGTGTGATTGGCATTTTGTACCCATTCCTGTGGTGTCCCATGTGACATACACCCATACATGTCGGAGGTGTCACAATCCAGAGAGCTATGCAGACAACAGTGTGGATGTTTGCTATGTCGGGTGTGGGTCATGTGATGGTGTGACAATATTGCAGACAGAACACCATGGGCGTGGGACATGTCGGGTGGCGTGTCACAACGTGTGCACACAATGCAGGGGCATATGTCACATTGGTGACACCTGTGTGCTGCCCAGATCACTGCTCACTGTGTGGTACTGTGTGCGTACCACGGATGGTGTTCCAATGCATACTACATATGCATCCATTGTAGAACACCTCCACCGTTGTATGCATAGCTGACCACACATATCACACTGACAGGTACTGTGGTTTCATGCCGGTGTATAATAATGGTTGTATCTACTGCGCACGGGTGGCATGTGCGTGTTTGGTGGTGCAACCTGTATACCGTGACTGGAACAAAACCCAGGAGTGCATGTTATACCTGGCCACATGGCGAATAACTGTACACTGTAACATGCCTGTTACTAACAACAGTCTCACCTGCAACTGACCCATGTCTGTGTGACACGCCAGAGGTACCTGTATAGGGGCGACACAACAGTATAAACATTATCCATGACTGTATGACAGCCACAGTTTGCACTGTGCATGTCACATAATGTACCTGTGTGATAGCATGTGGTATGCACATGTCTGCAAACACAATGTAGCATACTGTAGTATGCGGCTTGTGTGCCCATATACCTGGCATGTGTTGTTACTTTACATGATGTACAGTGACACCTACACCTACAGTGGATATCATACTCATAGGCAAGACCGACTTACCAGGCAGCTCCAGGCTCATTGGCTGGGAGACACCCACCTCCACGATGGCGGCTAGTGTTTCTGCATGCTGTTCCCTGGGTGTCCCCAGACTGGCCAGGAGCTCCTCCGTGTGTGTGAGTGGGGGCTGGGTTGGTGGCCCACCACCTGTTCCACCTTGTTTTCTGGCGATTGCGGTGGCACGCTGTTTCGCGTGCCATATGAGGTCCGTGCAGTGTCGGCGTACCTGCTGGTAGGTGCGGTTGTTGCCACCCACGTCATTCACCCTCCTGCGCATATCCTGCCATAGGTCATCCCACTGCTGCGCTTGCTGTGGAACATGCCTGAATAGCAAGTCATAGTTGTCATGGAGCAACGATATGATTACTTCATCCTCCTGGCGGCTGAAGGCTAGCAGTCATGAACGAGGCATTATCTGTAAGACATAATGATGGTGACAGGTCACATTCACACTGACGTACTGGCATACCGCTGAACATACATTGCTATGACATGTACGACATCTGCACAGTAATCTCTGAGACGCATCATGACACTGACACAGCTGACGTGTTGCTGTCACACCTGTCACACCATTATGCAGTGGGTATCATATCATATCTCTGTGTCAACTCATCACACTGTACATACCCCATGTAGATGGTAACCTGCTGTGGACATGTGTACCTGCCTACACCTGTGTTCATACCAATCAGCACGTGGCCCGATGTGTGCACAGTTCTACTGTTCACCTGGATGCTGTGTATATGTCACATAACATCACAGATGCAGCCGTTATGGACGTCAGCGGTGGCACTGCACACATACACATGGACACCTGTACATGCATGTGTTGTGCCATATACATCTACTCAGCACTGTACGGGTGTTGGACAACCTGCCACAGCTCGCCTGTATTGCACATGTGATACACATGGGACAATGTCTAATCATAATCATATGTGCGCGCGCACGTTGTACACGCTGACACACAGCACTTGTGACACCACAAGGTGCATCAGTGCCACATTACTGATCTGGTCAGTTGATAGTGCAAGTGCCATGTGGCCATCGCACCATGTATGACTGTGATGGCACGTGCAGCCTTGCTGGACAGGGCTGCATGGTATGGCAGGGTATATCACATACATGGCACAGGATGTGTCCCGCCTGTGGTATACCAGTATTGGGATGGTGGCTGTCCATTCCATATGTCATTTCTATGGGTATATGGACATGTCACCATGGTGTGGACGATGGCCTTCTGCAAGGTAGGCAGCATGCTGCCTGGTGGGGGTGTGTATGGTGCATGCTGGCATCGCACATCCATGCATACACATTACCCCTGACAGGTGCTATGTGCTGTGATATTGTTCAACACAGTGCTGTATGTGCCCACACGGTGATATCCTGTGCACATGGATGTTACCCCGGCCTGACATGGGTACCACATATGTCTACATCCAGTGCCTGCTGTCACCACCATGTCACCGGGTGCACCGTACAGCACCATCCCTCCCACAGTGACCATGGTGTTGAGCACAGCCTAGGTATTCATTTATGGTGACGGGGATGTTCACATAGCGGGGGCACTGCTGGCATCATTCATCAGACCATACACATATGACGCACACCTCACACACACAGCCCATTCAGTATGTTGTTCGCAACACTGACACAGCTATACTGCTAGGCCAGGGCCATTCACAGCCGTACATACACAGATGCATAACACGTCTGTCTGTGGCATGGGCTACAATGACGGTGGGGTTCAACACATACCGTGTTCGACTGTGGCTGGCGCTGATGTTCTGTGTACATGTCAACACAGTAACCCTGTTCTACTGTAGCCAGCAGTGATGTGCTGTGCACATGTCAATACTGCACATTGTGTTGGTGTCTGTCTGTCAACAGGCCAGTGGTGGAACACGCAAGGGTATTTGTAATCAAATATGCATGCCGCCCTGTACAGCTGTACTGCTAACATCTCAGGTGCTAATGTGTCATGGATATGCACACCTTACCCGGAAAGGTGATAGTGGATTGCCAACCGTACCCATCACCTCTTGTGGGTTGCTATTATCCAACACCCTATTTGTAGTGTATGTTCAGGCTATGCACCTGTGCTGGACATGTGGGCATGTAATGCGCTACTGCGTACCTTTGCACCCATTGCACAATATGTCACACAGGTACACTGGCAGCCATACACGTCACAGCTTGCTGAAGGTACGACAGGTGTTGTACACACGTAACACATATCCTGTGGGACATGGTCGTATGTACAGGCATGTCCGACAGTCACGCACCAGTGCTACCCTTATATGACGGATATGCAGTACATGTGGCAATACAGCAACTGTCACATGTACTCGTGCAATGCCCCCCTACCAACATGGAGCAGTACTGCCTGTGGGGGATGTGCTTCTGCATCCATGCTGTGCCCATAGCTGTCAGTTGTACATCATTACGTGCAACGTACCTCATTTGGTGTTCTAACGAGTGCATGTTCATCACGGCTCCACATTGGTTGGGTCTGTCACACAGTCATTGTTGTACACGGTTTACATACCAGCAGCCATGGCTTACTATATGTGAATCAATGAAATTCATCATGATACCATAATTATACATTAGAGCAGCGTATTCCAGCCATCATATAGCCTTCCTAGATGACACTGTTAGCCAGCCAGTAGTAGGTGTTCCGCCATCTGCACTTTAGTCACACAGTACGAGGGCTACTTTTACCCATTCTGGGGACAGGGTGCTGACAGCTGTGGATGGGTGTGATGCTGTCGACAACCATGACTGCACCTGACGGTCACGTCTTGATGGGTAACATTCACAACACACACCTACCTTCACGTAGTACCACATCATCTACAACAATGGACATTCCTGCCAGAACAATGTATGCAGTATGTCTGTATGACCACTGTAGGCACCACTGGTGGCCCCCAGCATGGCAACTGACAGCTCCTGTGTATATCCCGCAGACCCATGGGTTACACCATTCACAACGCACCAGTCACGGATGACCCTGTTGTGGATCACATTGCAGTTCCACACATCATGTTACACAAGGCATCATGCACTGAGATGTTGCGGATGGGTGAACAGCTCTGCAACTCAATATACGCACACATGACACATCACCTGGTACAATATATTTCTCATTCAACATGTTATTGTGACTGTCCTGTGATGGCAATACACAGACTACGTGTACTGGGACAAGCAATGGCTCACCGGTGTTATAACCCTCTGGATGTGTGTCTAGCCAAGTGTACAGTAGGCAGTGGTCTGGACACAGGGACACTGTACATTGACCTACTGTGTCACTGCAACTGTTGCCTATGCTCCTACTGTTATTGTACAGGCATGTGGTATTTGACCGCTATGACAGTCCTGGTCGACCACAATGCTGTGGCACTCATGACCTGCAGCCATCGGCCTGGGGTGTGGAGCACACATGTACATCTTCACATGCTATACTGTCTCTGTGGCAGTTTTACATAACTGTCTCCGGCAGGGCTGTAACAGGCAGGCACGGCATGGGGTCATGTGGGACAATGCTTGCATCTTCCACTGTGCTGCACACAAGCGAGGCACACACACTATTGCACCATTCACATATCTCTGCGGTGACTGGGACCTGCCTCCATGCTCTGCGCAGCACGCCTGCGAGTACGGATTGTACATGGATCGTACCTCCCAGGCACATACCTGGACTGGAACACCCACAGGTGAGGGGTTCACACATCACACAGTGTTTTGCACACATTCTGGATAGTTGCCTAACACAATGCATCATAGCTGCTCCATGTGCAGATACCCGTGTTTGTGACCGCTATACACATTGTAACACGCGACAGAGTCGACATTGTACACCACAGGTTACATACCGTCTGTGTTGTTATACTGTACATTGGGCCTCAGACAGCTAATACTGCCAAGTGCTGACAGCAACCCACACTTCCCTGGAATAGACACCCATGTACCTACACATGCTTGAGTCATGCACTCCGCTCAGCTGGATGACACATTACACAACACATACCATACCTACACTACCCTTAGCATGCACAATACCTCCATGTGACTGGTGTGACGCACCTGGGGTTATCCCTCTTCGGTGGATTAAACACATATGCTACATGGCCCTGCTAGTCACACCCTGGAAACACACCCATCACAGCATACACGGAACATGTGTACTACAACCAGTATTACTGACGTCTGCTGACAGCAGTTGTTAACGGCATGACACCCCAGCAGATGGACAGTGCACATACATATGCTGACACATACCACAGTGCGCTTCCGTAGCATGTACACAATTGCAGAAACCATGCTATTCCACACAGAGATATGGCGGTACTGACCTGTTCACAGGCGCCACTGTGGTGGTCATGTTCCATGCACATATGATGTACAACCACATGTGCAGGCTGTTGCACAGTGGTGTACATTCACATGTGTGGGGTGCATCACTTGTCAGCCATGGCGGGTCCTCGAGGTCCATCATCACATACTCTAAGGCTAGCTACCTAAACATGACTGCCGCACATTGTGGTGTGGGGCCTCAGGCATTGTGGTGGTATGTCTGTATTGTTTGGCTACATCCACATCTGATGTCACATACAATAGTCACCCAGGCATTGCAGACCGAGCTAATGTTGGCAACGTGCCAGGCGATGGCGTACTTACTGACAATACACCCTCTCACTCACTACAGGGTCGCAATCCGTACATGGACATCGTAGTGTCCCTGAGGACACGTACACGGTACTGACATGCACACGATATGTCCTGGGACGCTGGCCCGATGTCACCTTCCGATGTCCCTGGCTGTAATGTCCGACCAACCTGTTCGGTATATGTCTCCGCACCAGGCCACTATATTCACTTCTAGCCTGTAGTCGGACAATGTGTATGCTGACCGCCGCACAGTGGCATTTCTTGCACAACCCATGGGTGGCACTGCATTGCACGTGTGGGACTGTAGTCATACACCCATGACTGGACCATTCTGCATGGCAATGGGGCACATCCTCACGAACGTGATTCCCACACACATTGATGGCCTCCAGGCCTTTCCTGGCACCCGTGTTGGGCTTGTGTATGCCACAGCATGGCACATACACATGCTGGCCACCTGTCATACCATTGCGTGGGCGGTTGGGGTGGTACGGAGGCCGACACATCAGACGTTGTCCTCACATTGCCCTTCAGCACCATTCCACGTTCTGGTAATGGCAACTTACACATCCACCTGCACATCATATCCTGTGTCTCAGGATGTTATGCTATGTGGCTCATGGACAGGACACACAGTGGTGAGAGCATACCATAGTACCTATACTGTAGTCATACACCCATGACTGGACCATTCTGCATGGCAATGGGGCACATCCTCACGAACGTGATTCCCACACACATTGATGGCCTCCAGGCCTTTCCTAGCACCCGTGTTGGGCTTGTGTATGCCACAGCATGGCACATACACATGCTGGCCACCTGTCATACCATTGCATGGGCGGTTGGGGTGGTACGGAGGCCGACATGTCAGACGTTGTCCTCACATTGCCCTTCAGCACCATTCCACGTTCTGGTAATGGCAACTTACACATCCACCTGCACATCATACCCTGTGTCTCAGGATGTTATGCTATGTGGCTCATGGACAGGACACACAGATGTGAGAGCATACCATAGTACCTAATACATGCCAGGTACATATGGCATTACACAGTCCTCAGTCAAGGGGCCCCTCATGTTCACTATATGCTTACATACAGAACATGCTGTCACAGAGTACTGTCCATGCCTAGATATCCCACGCCTACATACGAAGCACCATTATTGCTCCACCAGCTCATACCGATACCAACCATACGGGTGTCAGTGTAGCGGATACATCATATGAGTATCATGGCATCAGGATGCATGACACATGGCGCATGCACATCATCTTTGCATGACAACATTCACCCACTGACTATCACATGGATACTGGTCCCGTACATACATATCACATTGTACATGGTTGCTGTACACACATATGCCACACACAGTCCTGGGGTTACTGTATTCCACTGTGGCATGGATACCCTTCTGCAAGGCCACACCTACCTGTACTGTGTGTGATGCTGGTAAATAGGTAGCCATTGTACCTCTGAAATACACACATCTACACACAGTCAAGTGTACACTACCACATTTATGGTGTACCTTCAAAAACAGCTACAGCTTTACATGGCACAACATTGTCATGCCACGATGTTTACCAGGCTCAGACAGTTTACATATGCGGCTGACATACGGACAACACATCTGTACACATCTGCATACCACATACTCAGGGGTGTCTTCTGCTCTGACACAGCTCATGTCCTCCACATTACTGATGCATATACTCCTCATACATGACATCTGCGGTGGGCAGTGTGAACGGACTGCTCCTGGATATGTGCACACACACCATACTGCATGGGCTGGGCTTCTGTGTTACTTCCACAAACACAACACACACCATGCTGTGGAACATAGGTCCTGTGCACATCCTGCAGGGACACACAGTAGCACTGTTCATGTGATACCTCCCTTGCTGTTTGAGTGACACGTAGTCCTGGTACCACCACAGCAGCGGTACTGTGTAGACGTGCAGTTGACACCCGCCTCTGCTGTTCACAGGACACTACCATGGGGAGGTGACACTACTGTGTACACTGCACATGTGTTTACACATGGACCTGCCAGACTGCATTGTTGCCCACTGTGCACCTGTGCAGCTGCTACAGGTCCTTTGGGCATGGTTACTTGGTGTCCCTTCCATTTCAGCTAGCTATCATGCTACTACTCTGTCCCATACCTACAGGCCATATGTATCCTGTTATTGTACATACCAATAGGCAATACCTGTGTTATGCATGATATGCCTGTGATACTGTGTATGATATCTGTCATATCTACCTAGACAGCTTTACATTACACATATTTCACATAGTATCCCCTAATGCAGGGCATACTTGCACGTCGGCCGCACCTTACATATGACATTAACGGTATATGCCCATACACATGCGTGCTGTGACAGTATACATACATGTCCAATCCCCTGCTATGGCACTTCCTTGTTGGACATCCACTGTCAGCAACGGTGTGTGGTATGGCATTGTTCTCTCTAATGCCCCCCTGTGGCATCCCTTGTGGTGTCTCCACTGTGTACATGATGTCCCATTGCTGTACACATGATGTCCACAAGCATTGGTATGCTCAGCAGGATATCACTACATAACTACCTTTCACCACTTTCTGCATTACAGACAAGTGTAATTAATTACAACCAGCATTCACATACAGTACAGCTTCGTCATACACATCATGCGTTACACAACCGTACATATCATGTGTTCTACATACCTTGTCGGTGTTTCGTTCCGTGTATCGTTTTTCCGTTTTCTTTCGCTTTCAGTTGTACACTGCTGGTTCGGTATGAGCATATGGTTTGAATATCCTGAGAGTCATCCTTATATCCGTCGATACCTGCAACATGTGAATTCATCCCACCAATTGCTGTTCCTCAGTGAGTAATTACGTGCATATCACCTGTGCATCTACTCCATTTGGAAATTACGCGTCGATACTGGGGTATAATTGGATTCCTCACCTGGGCATTGGCTATTTGCCCTACCTTCGTGGAGATGGTCTATATTGTGTTATGTTATGTGTAACTGCAACCGCTATGCATGGCGACAGGTATATTTCGAAGTAATGTTACCCGTGGATTGTGTGTGTAGGGTGTAGTCTTTGGTTCGACATGTGGGTGTCCCTGTCCTGACAACAAATGATAACGGAGTATTGCATTCAAAACTATAACATGGCTGTTGTATTCCTTTATACAACGCATGCAAGTATGCATCCGCCTTTAATTGTGTCTCCCACGCGAGATGTTGTGGTTATGCAGATGTCATTGACTGACTGTATGTTTGTGCTGCTATTACGGTTTGTATTCCTTTAATATCTATGGTGGGGGATATCGGTGGTTGTACGTAACGGATACGGGTTGTGGGCCTTGCATCTCTACATAGACAGTATAGTTGTCTGTGTGCTCCATCCCTACCTGGAGAGTTAGCAGGTAATAGTCTTTTGTTATGGGAGTGTAGCTTGGGCTGTTGTTAATTGGTTCCAATATCATCTGCAGGTGGCCTTGCTGCATGTATATGTAACTTCTGTGGTATATCAGCGGCTATGTCTATGTGAGTAATTACGTGCATATCACCTGTGCATCTACTCCAGTCGGTAATTACGTGTCGATACTGGGGTATAACTGGATTCTCCGCATGGCCGTTGGATATTCGCCCTACCTTCGTGGGGATGGTCTGTATTGTCTTATGTTATGTGTGACTGCATCTGCTATGCATGGGAACTAGTATGGTCTGCATTCATGTCACCCATGGATTGTGTGTGACAGGTGTAGTATTTGTTTCAACAAGTGGCTGTACCTGTCCTGCCGAAGTATAATAACAGAGTATTGCATTCAAAACTGTAACTAGGCTATTGTTTGCATTTCTACAACGCATGCAATTATGCAGCCGCCTTTAATTGTGTCCCCCACGCGATATGTTGTGGTTATGCAGATGTCATTGACCGACTGTATGTTTGTGCTGCTGTTACGGTTTGTATTCCTTTATTATGTACAGTGGGGGATGTCGGTGGTTGTACATCACGGATACGGTTTGTGGGCCTTGCATCTCTACATAACCAGTATAGTTGTCTGTGTGCTCCATCCCTACTTGGAGAGTTGACAGTTAATTGTCTTTTGTTATGGGATTGTAGGTTGGGCTGTTGTCATGTGGTGTCGGTATCGCCTGCGGGTGAGCTTGATGCATGTATACCTCAGTAACATCTGTGGTATATCAGCGGTTGTGTGTGCGTGACAACTATCCCTTGTCATTCTGTCCCAGATATTTGCAGTCATTGTGGTCCTGTTGTTGGGATAGCCTGTTTGTCAGTGGTTGCCACATATTCAGATGGGAATTGATTGTTTGACACGTGTAGAACACACAGCGGTGTTTACAGGCCGACACGTGGCCACGGTCAGTACTGGGGTAGCACATACGTATTTCCGCGGTACATACCTATTGCTGTGTGACTTTGCTGACGTATCTTATTGCAATTAACATATCGGTGACGTACATACAGGCATGACTATTACATACGTCCTTTCCATTTCATATGGGGTATATCCCTGTGCTACCATCTGGGACATATTCACTTTGTATTGTTCTATGTCGTGACACACCTAGCCAGGGTGGGGCTGTCACTACTACTTTGGGACTAGTAGTGTACATATGCCTGAGGCTAGTTTACCATACGCCTACACCTAATATTCTGCTCTGCCTCTAACGTGGCACCAACATACACATGTTGCAGACACACACACATTGCACTCACACAGCACCCTTACCGCACACGTACACATACTACGGCACTCACGGGGACGGTTGCACACAGTACCTACGTGGACCGCAACACCGGCGGCGGTGTCTACCTCTCCCTTCATATCATCATACTATTACACGCGCATGTACTGTTACAGTACTGTGGTCTGGCGATCTTTCCGCCTCGCGGTTATGCATATCGGTATGTTACCCGTTCCATGGTTGGTGGTATCCTCTTATGTTGAACCTCCCGGATGTTCAGGTTGTCGTTTCACTATGTATACTATGTACAGATATCGCGGGTTACATCTCAGTCACCTTATATCCCTCTAATTCCCTGTCTTAACTGTAGTATATATATATGTATATGTGTACATATATTTCTATATAGATATAATTATATCTATCTACATATATATATATATATATATATATATATATATATATATGTATATATACACATATATATATATATATATATATATATATATATATATATATATTTATATGTATACATCTTGCGGCGAACGTGGCAGGCATACAGCAACGCCTCATGCTGTAGGACCCGCATACTGTTCAGGTGTAGGTGTTACATGCTCCACTGGCTGTTGGGTGTACAGTGTTTGGGGGCTGCCTATGTTGGAGTCACGCACGAGGCCACCCATACAGTACACTTTACAGGTGGTCATGTTTGTGTGCCATCTATTTCACTGTGTGTGAAGGTAGGGAGGTGTCAGTCCATGGGGCCTACGCTGTCAGAGTATGTGCTATACATTCCCTCTTTGCCAAGGCATAGGCATATTGGGTACACCTCCGTCTGCCTACTGGGGCTGGCACAGTGTGTTCCCGGTCTGGAACCCTCTGTGCCTGGACTGGCCTTGGCAGTTGTGGTGGGCTTTGTGGCCCTTCCCCGTTATGTCTCTGCAGCAGCTGCTTCCACAGGATCATATTATGTAGCATGGCACATACTATGAATACGTGGGCACATGTGCCTGGAGAGTACTGCAAGGCTCCACCAGATGTATCCAAGCACCGGAACCGTGATTTCAGCATCCCGAACACACGCTCTATGATTATTCTGGTTTGTGCATGAGCCTCATTATGGCGTTCTTGCATGTGTGTGTGTGCATTTCTGATGGGAGTCATCATCCACGGCTCCAGTGCATAGCCAGCATCCCCCACAAGATGGCCTTGTGGGATGTCCCCCCTGGCAAATACCTGATACAGCTGTGAGGCATGCCAGATATGGGAGTCGTGGTAGTTTCCAGGGCTGCCAGCACACACATCCATGATAATGCCCTGCCCATTGCACATGACCTGGCAATTGATGGAGGGGAATCCCTTGCGGTTTATGTAGCGTCTACCCTGCTCGCCAGGTGGTGACTTGATTTGTATGTGCGTACAGTCTATCGCACCCAGTACCTCCGGGTATTGTGCCACACGGTGGAAATGGCGCATATTGTTTGCCAAATCCTCCTGAGATCTGGGGAAGTATATATGCTCATTGGCATGTGGTAACATGGCATCCAGGAACTGGTGTAGTACCCTGGATGCTGATGCCTGTGAGATGCCCATTATATCTCCAGCTGGCCTTTGGAAGGTACCTGTGGCGAGTATTCGCAAGCTTACACATACCTTTGTGTCCACTGGGATGGGTTCCCCTCTGTTGTTTCTTGTTCTCAGGCATGGCCGGCACAGCTCCACTATTTGCTGTAACGTGTCCCTGTCCACCCTGTAATGCTCTACTATCTCCAGGTCTTGTAGCCCCTGGTAGGTTACCCTTGGTCTGAACACTCTCCTTCTCCTCCGAGGCCTACGGTGGTTGTCGGCACCCTCCTCAACAACACCGTCTGTCTCTAACACATGCTGATCGATCACAGCCATGGCAGCACCCAACATGTACATTTTAAAAGTTCCCCGTGTGTTTACACCTATGGTGCGGCATTTGGGAATACACAGCTGTGTGTTGTGTGCATTCACACTTTATACTATTGTGCTGTGCACACAGATGATGTCATAGGGTGTGTTTGTACGGCCGTATCTGGGGGTTATATTCCCTGTTTTACCGATGGAACGACAACGCTGTTGCCTACTTTCTTTGCATTCATATGCCTCCCCTATCCCGTTTTGCAGGTTTCTGCATGCAGAGTTGTCAGCTGCCTCCGATTGGCCTTCGTGGGTTGATTAGTGTTGATTGCTCATTAGTACTCCAATTACACTTCTTCCACATTTCCTCATATTCTTAACATCACCTTCCTGTTTCCGATGTTGTTTGCGGGGCGAGCGTCACATGACTAGGTTAAGGGAACGTAGACATCCTCGTACACATGCACTTCTGCGCGCATTGTGTGCTCTCAGCTGAACTATTACCCCACACCACGGTCCTGCAGCTGTGATTTGCGATGTACAGCCCAGGTTTGCTGTGCTCCAATATGCTTCCTGCTACGGTGGCACACCCCTCTGCAGATGACATGTATTCCCTCTGAGCCACTCCTCGGTGTATTACCGCTGCGCCGTTTGGTACAGCCTTACGCCGGCGGGGGATTTGCAATTCAGTATTATCTGCCTCATTTGCATGGCATTGACTACTAATTCATAGTTACCACGCCGAACACTGCCGCGAGTCCTTGGCAACCCTTGCACCGTGGTTGTGGCGTTCCATGCATACCATGGTGTATTATGCTGTGAACCTAATGTGTATTACACTGCTGTTTTATAACATTGTTATATTATTTCATTGTATTGCACCTTCCGCAAACATGTCCTAGGGTTCTGATGTGAGTTGCTGTGGACATGCCATTTAAGTTGTTATTTACATGTTGTGCATGTTTTCTTTTGACATTGTCTGTGTATTTCGCCATTGGCATATGGTACCAGTGTGATACCTCGGTCTGACACTCTTCCGTTACTCCTATGTTATGTTTGGGAAAATGTAAACCGTTTTTTTTTGGTTTACATTGCCGTGGGCTTATGCTACGCCTGCGCCACTTTGTGAATCGCTATATGCCTTCATTTGCATGGGGCAACACCGCACATGAGGTGTTTAGCATGCCTATGTCGGGGGCTGCGCAGATCCGGCGCACGTCGGTAGTGCACATGGGATTGGATCGTACATGAATCACTCGGCAGCCATATTTGGCATTGTAACGCCTACACTATGCGTGCGCCTGGCACAAGATTCATGAATCCCGGGGACTAATTTTTGTTGGTGGCATTTGTTATTTGTTTTCCAATGAACAGGAACATAAGCCCACAGGTTTTTGACAAACATGAATCCTGCCTCTGCTTTGTAAAAGAAGGTGAATATACTTAGTTGAATCTGCAGATCTGTCAGTACTGGGTAATAATAGAGGTGTGTGTATGTGTGTATTTGTGTGTGTGTGTGTGAGTGTGTGTGTGTGTGTGTGTGTGTGTGTGTGTGTGTGTGTGTGTGTGTGTGTGTGTGTGTGTGTGTGTGTGTGTGTGTGTGTGGGTTTGTATATCTGTGTATACATATGTATATATATATATATATATATATATATATATATATATATATATATATATATATATAAATATATACACACACACACATTTATCAATAGCTATATACTTTTAGCTATATTGATATATAAATACACGTTCGTGTGTGTGTGTGTGTGTGTGTGTGTGTGTGTGTGTGTGTGTGTGTGTGTGTGTGTGTGTGTGTACATGGGTTTACTTACTTTGATAGACACCCTGAATATTGATAACAATAATGTCAGCCACAAACGGTGACAACGCAAGTGTCAACAGCCCATTAAGCATGCATATGGAAGATCTTTGCTACATGCAAACAAAAATTAAATAAAAAATTCTTTTTTCGGGGGGGGGGTGCAATCACCACCATTCCCCCATTTCCGTCCTAATTATATATACTAACTCCAAGGACACACAGTTCCTGGGGTAGGGGCATATTTCCTAACAACAGATACTGTTGATCTCACATACTTGTCAAACATCTGTTTTGTTGACTAATGTGTGTCAAGTAAACAAATATTGTCATTTGGGTGTTGTGATCATTTTCACCAATGCTGTATATATCCATCTATATATATATATATATATATATATATATATATATATATAATATATATATATATATATATATATTGATATATATAGGTCTACTTCAAATCATCGAAGCTTCAGAGCATCCAACATTATGTGGTCGAAGACTAGATAATCTAAGTTCTGAAACATCAAACATAAAATAAAAAAAAAAAACAGTAAGAAGAAAAGAAGTCTTCTTTTAAGTTTTTGCAGGGGGGCAAGCCCCCCTCCACCCCCCACACCTTGCTACTGAAATACACCATTTCCGAGATTGCACTACAGCAAGGAGAATGGTAGATTTCCAGTTCCGCTCTGTACGGTGATCTCCATTCAGAATGTTCAATGTTTTAGAACTTCAATAATCTGCTCTTTGACCATATGATGTTCGATGTTTTGAAACGTCGATGATTTGAAGTAGAGTCATACACACACACACACACACACACAGTAACAAATATATATATATATATATATATATATATATATATATATATATATATATTTATATATAGATAAAAATGTTTAGAATGCACTAAATAGAGAAGGAAACAATCACAGTGAGATGGCCATCAACAGGGATGGGCTTTCTTCCTGGCCTAAGGGGGCCAAGATGCAGAGCTTTAATCATTAAATGATCTTTTTGACCTAGTGTCAGTGGAGCATTAGAAATATAGTAGGGGGAGGGTGATCAGAGTAGTTATCTAGGATGAGAAAAGAAAGTAATCCCATTAACAGAGAGAGACAGAGTATGAGGTAAGATTGCTAAGGAGAAATGGATATGGTGCTAAAAAAGGTGCTGAAGTTACATAGGGCAGCAATTCAGAAATCTTCGCAAGGATTGGCTATGTTTAGAAAAGTGTTTAGTTATAGAGTGAGGTGAGATAAATTAGGAGCTAGGAGATGGCTAGAGAAAGAAATTACTAGAAGACAGAGTGTGTGAATGGTAATAACATGGTAGGAGAGAGAGAAGGAAGAGGCATTATAGTATCTGTGTTTTGTGGTCCCAGCGAAGATATGACAGAATTGATAGAGGACTATACAGAAGTGATATGTCAAGCCTGGAATGAGGGGGTAGGTTTTATTTGGAGATATTTTAATGAAGTGCTAGAGCCTAGCAAGGATAAGATATTTGAGAAATGTGAATTTCATACACAGTGTTAGGAAACAATATAGGAGGATATGGAGAAACTCGGCCTGCTAGATGTCTGAAGAGGGCTAGGAAAGAAAAGGGGAAATATTTTTCCACAGGAGAGGTAGGTAGCAAGCAATTAGGCTTGATAAAATTTTATTTGGTAAGGCAGAGTAGCATCTAGGGAATTTGCAGCTTGGGCAATTTTCTACACTGCCACCTTCCCTGAAATTGAAAAAGAAAGCTCTTCAGTTTTATGTAAACATTAGCATTCATTTAAAAAGACACAGCTGCTTAACGGAATGCATAACAATACCCCTGACTAATGATGGCAGTTGTCAGTGCTAGTATTTCACCCCTACATTGCAGATTACACCCTCTATCAGCTGGAACACTGAGGAAACAACCCTAACTACTGTTTAGAATAGGGAGAGGATACAAGAGTAACAGAAAGATGGTGGGGGAGAGAAAGAGACATGAATTGGCTGATTATAGCTTGATAGTCACGGTCTGAGTTGTAAACTCTGAGATCAATATAAGGTAGATGTTGAGTCTTCAGACAAAGGAAGGATGTTAACTGGATACAGTGATTAGGCTACAGATTAAATTAAGAGAATGAGGGGGAAGAGGGAAAAGTAATTGGTGAGGAATAGGATAGAATAAGACCTTGCAGAGAAAGGTTAATAATACAAATGAAGACAACTAAAAGGGAGGAGAAAAAAAGGTTTAGCAATTGGAGTAAAGGTTTTGGGAACTGCAAGAAATGGTGGTGGATATTTAGAAATAGTTAGACAGGTAAACTTTACATTTAAGGAAGTGAACAGGGATGAAAGATGAGGTTGTTTAGAATGCGCACATTGGTGGGAAGAGGAAATGTATATACTAAATTATTATGGTGAAAATCGCTTAGATAAGTAGAAATTAGAGGAAAATTGGACCTGATTTATAGGATGAAAGAGACTGGAGAAGTACTTGAGGTTTATAATCATTATAATCATTATAATCATCTTCCACACCTAGCATAACTTCTCTTCCTATCTATTATTTCTGCCTGTTACTCCCCCTCTCAAAGCTGTATTTTCTGCAACTTGACTAAACTCTACTACTATTCCTCTAGCTTCTATTACTATAGTCTTTTACTTAATTCCTACCAACAATGATTTTTGTATGCGTCTCCTCCTTTGAGCATTTCCTTTCCATCTGCTCTATATTTCTTCCTCTTCCTCTTTCTTTAGCTATCTTCCTGTCTTATACTGTTTGTGCATTACTTTAATTCCTGCAGCTCTACCCAATCCTCACTACGCTACTTTTCTGCCGCATTTACTTTCATTACTTTTATACTATTCCTGTCCCTCTAAAAAATATATAAATATATATATACTGAGTTTGATGTTACCTTAGCTTTACATGCTTTGCTAAAAAATATTTTGTATAGTTTGTGTTCTTATCTTAGTTCTTTCACCTGTATGCATTGGCAATGTATGTAACTGTCTTGAAGCTTTTCTCCTCAGGTCTCCGCTGAAAAATGGTCTCTACCCAGTTGGACTAACCCAGTTAACAAATGTCTAATAAATAAGCAAATAAATAAATTATAAGAAATAGTATATGGAGTTGGAAAGGAATGGAGATAAATTTGGTCACTGGGGTGTTCCTATTCTTTGTTATGGGGAGGAGCACTGAAGGTAGAAATGGTGCAGGCTAAAATATATTTGAAGAGTGAGAAAGCTGGTAGGGTAGATGGCTTGCAAATATAGTTTGAAAAAAAAATTCTAGGCATTTTGGTTAAGAATAATGTTGCAGGAACATTTAAGTCTATGTATGAATAACAGTAATTGTGCTACATAAGTGAAATAGTGGAGAAGGATAAGGCAATAACAGACCGATTTGTCTGTGTAATTGTGTAATACACATGCCAAAATTATTGCCAGAATTTTAATTTAAAAACAATATGTATATATATATGTATATATATATATATATATATATATATATATATATATATATATATATATATATATAATTTCAGGAAGGGACAGGTACCAGATGCAATGAATCAATTAAGAAAGAGATAGGTGACAGAGATTAAGGAATGGGAAAATGCATTTTGTCAAGAGAGACGAATGCAGGCTAACAATGTCAAAGTATGTTTCATAGCCAGGGATGTGCACTGGAGATTACTGAACAAATGTTATAGAACACCCTTTAGTGTATATGTAGCACAGATGGTGGCATGAAGACAATTGTTCAATACGTGGTGAGGAGGAGACAAATCAAGTATTTCTATAGTGGAAGTAGGACTAGGAAGTAGAGAAAATACGAGAAAAGTTCCTGGAGATTTGGAAAGATGATTACAGAAAACAGGGAAAAAAATCATGGGCGTTTTTCTTCATTTGGCATCGAGGCAAAAGAAAAGTTTATGAAAATGAAACAAAAGTCTGTTATTGTTAGGGACAAGTGTAGCAGAAGTATACAAAGAAAGCAAAAAAGAACCATGAGGGCATTAAGAGATGACAAAATAGATGGTAAGGTTTAGATAGGTCATGGAAAGGTAGCTTATTTATGGGGAGTGGAGTGGTGCTGGGGTGACAGGAAGTGGACAAGGAGAAATAGACAAGAAAATAAAAGTAGGTGTATGATAGCTACACAGTAGATGAGATAATGAAGAGAAATTTTGGACAAAGTGTAGAAGAGAATTGTGCCATAATAGCAGTAGATATAATGTAGAGGAAGAGGACTGTACGAGAACTGAGGTTCTTGCTGCTTAGAAGATCTTGTACCCCAAGCAGGTATGACCCTAGCCCTGAGTAGCATTCTGCCATCGCCCAGAATGATACCGCAGTACAAGGACAAAATGATTGACTTCAACAATTGGCTAAGCTTCTGGTGTCATTCTAGGGTGATCCAGTATCTGTCTGTTTGGGATGAGATGGTCAACAGGCCACAATGCTTTGCCAGAGATTGCCTGCACCTGTCGCTCCTGGGATTATGGATACTGGCTAAGGCTCTTGCCGCCTCTATAGTGCCTTTTTAGGCAAGGTTCAAATGACAAATTCACCACCGTAACAGGAACAGGCAAGCAAAAACTGAGGGTAATGCTACTCAAGTCCAAACCTTAAAATGCACTCACTCGAGGCACTCCTTAAAATGGAGAACATCGATATCTGTGCAGTGACTGAGACCTGGCTCAAGGCTCCAGAGAGCACCCCTGCACTACCAGGCTCTAACTCATATCACACTTTTTGGCCATGTAACCTGGACCGGAACACCAAAAGTGAGGTTTGTCCATATTCATGAATGATTTCCACACCTCCAGGCTAGTTGCTCAGCATAATGCATCTGAGGTTATCCAAGTGTAACTAACTCTTGGCAAAACTGCAATCCAAATTGTAGCTTGCTACAGATCCCCCATCATGCCCCAAAATTCCCACTCTTCTTTTCTTGATGTACTGAAAAATATTAGGGTTCAACCAAACACCCTAATAATGGGCAATTTCAACTACCCCACCATTAACTGGGAAAACTACTTGTGTACCAACTCTTTCACACAACGTTTTCTGGAATTCATAAACTTCAATGCCCTGGATCAACTTATCCACACCCTCACCAGGGGCAACAATATCCTAGACCTAGCCATTACCAACATGAGTGACCAGTGTTCCACACCTGAAGTCAACTCTTTGTTGGTCCGATTCAACCATAAGCTAATCACCCTTGATATCCACATCCTGCCCCCACCCCCCATTAAGGAAACCATGGTAAAAAATTTCTCCAAAGCCAACTTCATGCTTCTTAAGACAGAAGTGGTGAACTTCATGGCACCCATGCAGATGGACAATACAGTTACAACTGCTGAATCCTACACAAATGCACTCTATAAGCACTTACATGAGTGCATGGATTGTGCTATCCCAAACAGAACCAAGACACTATCCTCCAAAAAAAGGAAGCCAATATGGTGGACCCTGCCATAAACAAACTGTACAACAGAAGGAAGAAATTGTTGCAAAAGAAAGTAAAATCCCATGAATGGAGGAGCTCCATGGTCAACCTCAGTAAGAAGCTGAGATCTTTTATAAGATCTTCCAAAGCTAGCTACGAAAATAAAATCGCCACTGATTCTAAGGACAATCACAAAGCAATCTATAGCTATGTTAAGAATCTCAATGGCAAAACCCAGATCTGCTCTGAGATACAGCACAACAGCATGAAAATTACAGAACCAACTGATATTGCCAACATCCTGGCAGAAAGGTTCAGTGCTAACTTTACCCCCCCTCACCCCCTAAAGGGCCCATATCTATACAAGAAGAATGCAGAGTCCCTGTAATCACAACTACGCAGGTAAAATCTGCACTCTCTAAAGCCAAAAACACAGCATCCATGGGACCAGACAACATCCCAGGCTGCATTTTAAACAAACTTTAGAAAGAACTGGCTCCCCACCTAAGCACCATGTTCAATCATAGCATCACATCAAGCTTTGTGCCCACTGAATGGTGTACAGCAACAGTTATCCCACTCCACAAAGGGGGAGCCACCACTGATCCTAGGAACTATCGCCCTATTAGCCTGATGAGCCTGGTTTGCAAAGCCATAGAACGTATCATCATGGAACTCATAAACAAAGACATTGGTAACCACCAAACCCTGGATCCAACCCAGTTCGGATTTGTGAAAGGCAGATCATGCCTCCTGAATCTGATCGACTTTTTTGAGGCAGTCACCAAAGCTGTAGATGAGGGTAAGGTGGTTCACACAGCCTATCTTGACCTCGCCAAGGTTTTCAACACCATCCCCCATTCTGGAATTATAGCTAAACTCACTAAACTAGGTATAAATCCCTACGTCACAAGATGGTTTGCCAACTGGCTCACTGACAGAACCCACACTGTAAAAGTTGCACACTCCAAATCTGACCTCAAACCAGTGACAAGTGGAGTACCACAAGGTTCAGTCCTGGGACCTCTCCTGTTTGGTATCTACTTCTCTGAAGTACAGGCTAACACAGACAGCCTCTGGCTAACGAAGTTCACAGATGACTGCAAACTAGGAATGATAGTCGAGTCCCCAAATGATGTGGAAATCCTACAGAAGGGCCTCGGTGAGACAGATGCATGGTGTCAGAGCCATGGCCTCAAGCTCAGTACCAAAAAGTGCACTGTCATCCCCTTTGGTAAAAACTCTGTACCCATGAACTACTACATAGGCAGCAATCTACTTAACACCGAATGTGTGATAAGAGACCTTGAGACCCAGGTGGACAGTAGTCTGTCCTTTGATAGTCACATCATCACAGTAGTCAGGAAGTCCTTCTACGTGGCACACCTCATCATAAAAGGGTCCTCATCCAGGAAAAAATAGGGCATTGTTCCCCTCTACTCGACACTCATTAGACCTATTATAGAGTACAACACCCATTTTGGAATGTACCTTACAAGACATCTGCAGCAGCTGGAAAGGCCACAGAAGTACCTCACAAAAGAGGATTACTGGCCACAAAAAGATGCCCTACACTGACCGTCTCAAAAAACTCCAGTTTACTCCATATCATATCGCCTACTCTGAGGTGATCAATGCCTAACATATAAAGCTATGTCAAACCCAGAGCTGTTGGACATGCTACACCTAAAGAAATCCCAATCCCTCCGAGCTACATGGTCTAGGGATCTAAACCTTGTCACCATAATAAACAGGACATGCTGGTGGGATAGATTCCTGTCCCAGAGACTTCCCATACTCTGGAACAGGCTACCTATGTCAAGCAAAGTTCTTCATTAGCACTCTTCAAGATAAATCTTGATGACTGGATGGGAAATAGGAAATACACCCCGGGGGATCACTTATGTATCTCTGCTCAACATTTCTTGGGTGGCATAAGCCAGGGAACCTTGTTGGCTAGGCTTACGTAGGCCCTCAGGCCAATAGTCTAGTACCTACCTATGAACCTATAAGAAGTAAATGGGGATGATATCCTGTATATGACTTATACTTAAAATGATGTAGCATAAGCAAAATGTATGACATTTATATATTTGACATGGCTTTTTCGGAGGGGAGTGCAACAAAATTTATAGAAAAAAAAACAATACATCACAAGTGAAACTAATATATTTTCCACTGAAGAGGGAACTTGTTTATCACTGGAAATATGCTATTTATTACCTCTGTGTAGGGATAATAACACAGTTGTGAGGTCAAATTCAACACTGCAATTCATTTACTTCCTTAAAGCTGGAATTATTGCCTTAAATGCATAGTTGTACTTGGGAACTCAACTGCAAGTACCTGGATGTTTTACCAAGAACTGTTAAAAGGCAATGACATGTGGCTATTCCTACATAGGAATGAAGATATGCTTTTTCATGAATTTCACATACTAAAGCCTTGACATGTTGTTTTATACTTGAATTCCTTAAGGAGTAAATGTATGGCTTCAGTTAATGTGAGAAATTTAGCAGATGTCCGGAATATGTGCTGAGTTGTCATGATATTAAATGTAATAATTTGATTATGACTCTAAAGAAACCATGGCCAATTGTTTCTATAAATATAGTTAGTAGACTTATATGGCCAAATTAAACATTTAACTACATTTGAATCAATAAGAGTAGTATCAAAGTCATTTGCATTTTGTAGTAGATTGTACATACCTAATTAATTATTTATTTCATTTACTCTTTGTTGACCAGGATAGTCTCATTAGGCCAACATCCTATTTTCACGTGAGACCAAAGGTGGCATTCATACTAAATAGGGGAAATTTGGCCACGGCTCAAGGGAACTTCTCCTGCTCTTCTTTTTGATAAATGCCTTGGAATCTTTAACATCTAACTAAGTTACCATCAACTTAGGTAGATAGGACCCTTGTTTAACATTTCATCTGAAGACAGCATACTCAGGAGTGCAGAAGCCCACTAATGCTGCACTGCAGTGTCAGAATTAAGTACCTGGTGTGAGAATCAGACCCATAGCCTTCTGATCTTCTAGCATCAAAGGCAAGTTTGCAACCTGTTTAGCCACTGATACTTTTACTAGTGGGTAATTAACATGTGCATATTTTACATACAAAACTGAATTTGGGATTGAGAGGCATTTGACTGCAACAGTTTTGGGTGTTGTACTATACTCTGCTTTTGATGGGATGGATATACAACTCATTTTCAAAGTGTGGAATGCAAAATATGTCCACAATTTATCTAACCTATAAAAGAACCCATAGCCGGCTTTAGGCAAAGGCCAATTATGCGGCCACCTAGGTGCCAGTGTAGCAGTGGAGCTTTTCCAGTATTTATCTGGTGTAGGTAGACCAGGATGCGGGCACCAGGTGGTGTTGTGGGGGGGGGGGGGCACCATGGAGCCATTTTGCCTAGGGCACCAGTTGATCTAAGGCTGCTGCTGATAGAACCATAAATCATATATATTTTTCCCTCAGTGGGTAGATTTCTATCACTGGATTTATGCTTGGCCCACCCACCAACATAGCAACAGGAATTACATGAAAATAATGTTATATTTGTGTTTTTATACTTAAAATCTATCACTAATGGCATTATTTTTATGAGCGCTTTACTAGAAAATTTGAAATTATATAGCAATCCTTCCAATACTACTAGATATTACTCAAAGGTCTATACAGCCATTTAACTACCCTGTATTATGCAATTCAGTTCACAATAAATATTTTTTTCTGCCTGACAAAACCAGAAGAGTCTGTAATCATCTCATCTCATCTCTGCATGCTTATGAAATGACAGCCAAAATAAAACTTATGCCAAGAAAATGGGCTATTTCTGTCATTTTAACTGTTTCAGCAAAGTGTGAATATTTTCCTATGCATACAGGCATGCAGACATTTAATGCTGTTTTCTTTGCTTGCCCTTACTGATGCTGATTTACTCAATACAATATACAAGGCAAGTAGCCAGCTATTTTGTATTATAAAGTTTATAAAATCTGGAAGTAGTATTAAGATATTGACATTTATATGATGTGTTAAGATCAGACTGACCATTCGAAATAAATGACAGTACATTTGCAAGCCATTCACATTAAAATAAAGGCGATGTCATTAAATTTCTTCAGCATAACAAATACAATTGCTGATTTTTGAATCAAAGAAGATATATTCCTAGACAAATATGAAATTGTATTATTTTTAAACATTTTACCATAGTCATGTTATATCAGGAATCTACTTTAGTAAACTAATTTAACATCATTATGAATTCCCATTTGTATTTCATGGGCAAACCTCATGTATCACATGAATTTTACATTTGCTGTCAGAAATGGAAACTACGTACAAATGTAAAACTTGGTAACTTCATATATTGCATATGATCACAGACCTTAATTACATTATGACAGAAGTTTTTATATGTATTATTTTTCATAATGCAGGATATTAATTTCACTTTTATAAAAATATGGATGATTGCTCAAGAAGTTACTTCAACAGAAATATCATGACCTTTGCAATTATAGCAAATATCGTACAACCAAATTTTCAAAAAAAGTTAATTTCACAATACTGTAGAAATGTTCTGAGATTGGTGTGATTAAAATAATAGCACATAAATTTAATCTAGATAGATACTTTCACACCACAGCCTTTTTCATCTTCTGAATGCTGATAAAATCATGTGATTTATACCCAAATAGAAGTGGGAAAGAAAGCAACATTGTAACTTCTTACCTGTTTCTGTAGTGTTTCTTTTATTTAAAATTTTTAATATATCTTTGGTTAATTTCTTCAGCGGGTATCTAACTTCATCCCTCTGTTTTCTCACACCATACAGGAGAATCATACGCTGATTGCATTCATGTACAGAAGATTCATCCTGCAACATGTAAACATAAAGAAGCAGTAATTAATCATCTGAAAATGAAAACAATAATAATATTGGTTTGCATAATGAAAAATGTGAATTAGTTTACTTCCCCTTCAGTGAATTAATATGGAATATGAACTTCTATAATTTTTAAAATGTTAAAATCATTGCTATTCACTAACTGCCATAGAATAAGTTTAAACGTTCTTCTAGCACATACAGTTGTGGAGAATACACAGTAGTGTCCAAAAAGACAAAGCCTGCATTTGGATTTTGTATCAAGAGAATGGAGAACAACTACAGTCATATCCCTGCATAAGGGAGGACCTTCCACAGACCTAGGCAATTACAGATCCATAGGTCTGATCAGCCTCATATGCAAAGGCATGAAAAGACTTATCATGCAACTAAACAATATGGACAGGTTATGCTCAGTCAACCTGGTGGACTCCTTTGAAACGGTTGCCAAAGCAATGGATGAAAGTAAAACAGTACATACCACATATCTAAACCTGGCCAAAACTTTTGACACAATCCCCTACTCAGGCATAGTAGAAAAGGTAAACAGACTGAGAATAAACCCCTACATCACCAACTGGATTGCCAGCTGGCTTAGAGATAGAACTCAGGATGAAAATAGAGGAAGCTACCTCTGCAAAGAGACCAGTCCCATGTAGTGTCCAACACTGTTCAGTGCTGGGAACTCTCCTGTTTGTCATCTACTTCTCTGAAGTAAAAGTCAATACCAAATGGCTCTGACTGACTAAGACTGAAGATGACTGCAGACTAGGATCAGTCACTGAAAGCACATATGACGTAGCTATCCTGCACGAAGGTCTGTCCCCAAATAAATAACTGGTATCAAATTCATGGACTGAAATTAAATGCCAAAAAAGCCTTATCTACTTATGTGGACAGTAACCTATATTTTGACCAACATCTGACCAGTGCCTTAAGAAATTCCATCTACATTCTTCAGCTTATAAACAATGGGATTCTGTCTAGATCTAAGGATCATTGTCCTCCTTAACTCAGACTTCATTATTACTGAGTATAATACCTGCTTGACATATACATACATATATATATATATATATATATATATATATATATATATATATATATGTATATAAACACCAAACAGAGAGATTAATTCAAGAACCAAAAAAGAAATTGGCTAGGCTTAAAATGTCCCACAAGGGCAGATAGCCTAATACTTACTATGAACCTATGTGAATAATCAGAAAATGCATGCATGCTTGCAAACATGATAAATAAATGACACAGGAGTGTGAGCTGCAGTAAACTGATGCACATGTTGTTTATTTATTTATTTACTAGTTGGTTGACTAATTTGATTATTGTATTGCATATAAGAAAGGCCAGCCTCAGAAAAAAATAATAAAAACAGTAAAATAATCTGATCTAAGAAAAGAAGTCAGTTCAGAGATTATTAGTAGGTTGTATTTTGATTAATTATTTAACTCTAAGGAAATCCCATAATTTCAGGGGATGAAAGCACTTAATTTGTGTTATTTTAATAATAATAAATATATTTGATTTTAACTTGGTGGCTTTACATTCCGTTTATTACTTTAAGTATCCACGACATTATTGGAGTTGTGAATCAAGCTCTGGGTTTCTTGCTGTTGAGTATTATTGGGTTATCAGTTGTTCTGTGTGTGGTCAAACCCTCACTCGTTTACAAGACTGGTTAGTAAGGATCTCATTTAATTTCACTGAATAAGTATTTTGTTATTTAAGGAATATGATATTTTGCAAAATTCCTGCCACAATTATATGTATTATTGCTGTGCTGTATGGGGTCTATATTACTTCATCAATGGAGCAAAAATGGAGTTCATCAAAACCCCCCTCATGTGGGGGGCTGTACCCCCACACCCTCACTAATTATATATATATATATATATATATATATATATATATATATATATATATATATATATATATATATATATATACCAACTCCAAGACTGAACTACACTAGAGAAAGGACACATCTCATAATCCCTACTGTAATGCGATCTCAATCAGAATAGTTCTACTAATGGCACATTCAATAAACTTTTACCATATTGGGAGTATATAATCCCAGTTTCCGCAATTTAATCATCAGAAAGTACAAATCACATGAATGGTTTATACTGCATTACTTCCGAGACAGTACTCAACTGGGTATGTTCAGTCAGAAGGAAGGACAGCACAATCCCTGAAGCTTTAACGCACAACTCCTGAAGCTTTAATCTTCTACAACAAAAAAGTGCTCAAGCTTTTAAAACACTGTCTTTCAAGAAATGCCATAATGCTCTGCAAACACCATTTATTTTCCACATATACGCAAAAGGAATAAATTCAAGCTCCTATTCAGCATACAAATTCCACAAGTACTGACACAAAAAAAAACAGTACTTGTTGTCAAAATAGACAAGTTGGAAGTTGACAAAATATAATCTCTTATGAGGTCCCTTAGCTGATTCAAACATTGAAACATAAAAAGCTACAGATAGATACCTAGTAAATTTCAGAACAATCATTATGAAGCATGATAGCACAGGTGCAAATAGCTAATCATAGGCTAAAAAACTGCACCTTCTTCATAAACAGGCATACAACCAAACAAAAATGGTGCCTAATAGTTGTGGACCCAAACATTTTTCTTCTCTGAAACAGCAGCAAACCATTTATTACAGTTTTAACAAATGGCTTGCTACAGTTATAATACCACACAAAGTGTTTCAGTGCTTGAATGACAATACAATATTGTCATTCTTTTCTGAATGCTAGTGCAGCACTAAAGCATCATCAGCCTCTGCCATCTGCCCCCCTTAAGACTTTGCTCCCTGTGTAGCTTCCTTCTCTATCTCATCACACCCACTCCCTGCATGACTTTTCTCATTTACGTGAATTCTGTGTTTCAGATGTGACTTCCTGCTTGTTATCAGACATTATGGGAATACTCTGCTGAAAACATGTGTGAAGTAATACTTGGGGGGAGGATTTGTTGCTATTTGTAGTGAAATAACTGGAATGTGCAGACATAGAGCAGGTACTACAAAGGTATGCAGTTAGTCAAAGCAGGAAGCATGGCAGGAAGCAAATTAGTGATGAGATGTGAAATCATAAAAAAAATGGGTGGGGATGAACAGACGAGTTTATTTTATTAAAACTTTAAAGTAGTTTCATGGGCTGTTAACAAAACATGCAGCATACTCTTCAGATGTCTGGTTCCTTCTACTTTAAATAAATAAATGTTGTTCATACTAAAAAAGGACAGGAACAGTAAACGAAATGCATGCATAATGCTAAATCAAGGGGCTTGTCACTTTGCTAAAGCATAAATCAGATGCTATACTATATATTAAAATTCTGTATTTCAAGTGCTACTATTTTGTTAATCTTCCATTTCTCTATACTTTATGTTAACAAAACTCAAATCTCAGCAGTATGAAGGAAATTTCAGTATAAAGCTTTTCTTAATTGACCATAATAACAACATTTCATGCTCACAGTGCAATTTTATGATTTCCAAATGAAATAAATTGATGTATTTTTTATAGAGTATAACTATTATTAAATATGCATTTATCTAGCATGTCAAATTATTTAGGAATAAAAAACTCATGACATAAATAAATAAAAAATAGAAAGCAAATGGACTGCATGCATGATTGCACTCTCAAAAGAAAAATATACCCCTGTTTTTCATTCATTTTTCAACTCTGTTACTAAATACTTTATTACTGTGAGTCAGAAAAAAAAACGGTTATTGGTGAAATTTAATGATTTATCGTGCCAAAGTGTGTGTTACATGCATACAGA
The DNA here is from genome assembly GCF_019279795.1 of Protopterus annectens. Taxonomy (NCBI): domain Eukaryota; kingdom Metazoa; phylum Chordata; order Ceratodontiformes; family Protopteridae; genus Protopterus; species Protopterus annectens. The sequence continues at coordinate 798,947,131 of NC_056734.1, forward strand.
TTTAACGTAGATTTGACAATAAATCAATGACAGATGCAGTGCTTTTAATCAAAAACTGAACATTTGCAATGTGATACTAGATCAAATGAAAGCTGTGAGGAAACTGTATCAAAACATTGTGGCTGGATAGCTGAATCCAGGGATTCCTTGAGTAAGGTGAAGAGGAGCTAGAGAAACATTTTTACTTCATGAATGATTTTAAAATCCATTTTACCTTTTACCATATTTGGTTTTCACATAAGGAGGAAACAGATGGCATAGAATTCACTCTATCTGTTTGATGAACTTATATTGCAAGTGAACAGATGTTAAATGTTTGGAGAAGGACCTTTAACTGTGTGACAGCCAGGAAGACTATAATTCTTTCATAGACATATAAAGTGTCATGATACAGAGGAAGAAGTAGTGACAAGAGTCCCCCGAGATGTTTAGAGCAAGAAGAAGTGCAACTGAAACATTCAGATTATACGTTGTATTCATTCTGTCCATGCCTTACTCCCATATCTCTCAGCCTCTTAGTGCAAGAATCAAAGACAAGTCAAAAATAATAGGCGGGGGTCCAAAGATAGGGTCATATTTAAAAATACAATTATTGTCTTAGAAAGCTGCTAGAATAACAGGTTTTGGATTAGCAAGCATTTTCTGTATGATATAAAGACTGAATCTCAAATATTTGTCATTATTTATTAAGTGCAGTCCTCAATGATTTGACAGAAAAACACAAATTTTAAGAGGGACATACTAAAAGTATTTGGCAAAAATCTGGACATTTCATGAAATTCTGGACACTTGAGAGGTATGCTACTTTCTAAGAAAGTTCTGCTTTTATTACTTCAAGTTTTGACATTGACAGCAACATTTTTCATTGATAAAGTTAAGGGACTTATTTCCCCTTTCACTTCTGCCAAAGGATCTTTCTATGGCTGAGTAATGAATATCACAAACTAAAGAAACTTATAAAAAATAAACATTTCAGTAAGGGACAAGAAAACATTATATATGTTAAATAAATGTAAAAAGTACATCAGTTTAATAAGCAATTAGAACAACAAAAAGATGATAAGAAATTATTAAACTGGTATATTGTCATGATTACACAACACAGAATGATGTATATGAAACATTCTGGAGGAATCCATGACTAAAGAGCAACAACTAAAACGTTGGATCCTACAACACTGTTCACTAAAAAAATGTGCAAAATAGATGACTGTTCACTAAAAGCAAAATGCACCTTTTTTGAGGGGCTGATCTCATCTGCTTTCCCCATGTGGGAATGTTCACACCACATCCTCTTTACTTTACTTAATCAAATTCTGTGGTCATATAACATCAGTGAAATTGCACATACCATTGAAACAAAACCACGGTTCCAGTTTCCTATTTGCAGCATTCCAGAGAACTGCACCCATAGACTGAAAAAACATATAATTTCGTCATGGTTTGGTGTTTCCTACATTGTAACACCATTTTGGGACTATTTACAGGTTTGTAAATATTTTTATATGTAATTTCTGAGTCTGACCACATGGGGTCTGGCATCTTGATGCAATTCTGATTGTTTAGTCTGCCTCTTGATATTCCACAATTCAGTGCTTGTCTGTAAGAAATGACATCACACATGCCTCTTTCTTCCTAAAGCTCTTGTCACTGCACTGATTTTACATGCATATGCTGCTGTCTTTCAGTCAGTTAGTTTTAAGTAACATTTCATGCCATTCAATGACTACGTAAAACACAAACAGTGCAAATGCCACAGAACAGACTTTCAAAGTGCTTTTTACTACTGCTTCTTTTTAGAACGGCTAAACTGCAGTCTTTTGTGAAGCCTGAATTTGTACTACTTTGACCCATCTCCCATCCCCCTTCACACCTAACTTCCCTAGCTGTCAAAGTGCTAAGAGTAATTTGAGCTGTTGCCTACTGTGATTGACAGCTCACAGCAGGAGACTTCTACTGTTTCCTTGTTCTAGCCTTTACTTTTTATGGATAGGGGAAGGATCAGGGAGCTGTGACATCACAGCATGGTTGGGATTTTAGGACGGTAGTAGTGATGTCAGTTTGGGGAGGGAAATGGCTAGAAAACTACCTGTATCCAGTGGCACTGATGACATCAGTGAATTGGAGACTTTTCCAGGGTGGGACAAAAGTTTTTTGAAAGTGAAACCAACACAGTACAGTAAGGTACTGTTTAGTAGAGAGAAACAGTCAATTTAAAATATGTAAAATGCTGTATTCTTCTTTATTCAGAGCAGGGACAGTAAATAGGGAAAAAAGACAGTGAAGTTGAGCATTTAATAATAGAATCCCATTGTTGTCCTTTAAGTGGTGAACTGCACCTTTTTATGAGGGGAGTAATCCTGAATTTGTTGAAAAGGTGTGAAACCTCAGGGTTAATTTAGACCATGAGTTGACTCTAATGGACCAAGTGCATAACCTAATCTTATGGAATATATGTCAGCAAAGCCCACTGCCATCCCCAACTCCCAAATATCCCTAGTCTGCTGAATTCCTGATAAGGTTCACTTTTCAGTTCAAACAGTATGTGAGAGAGTGAGGACAGCCCTGTGTTAATGATGTTATTTCAGTTTGTTATTAACCATTTCCCTGTACCACTTCTCTGTTGTAGCTTTTGTATCAACATTGTGTGTTATTACCCCCCCCCCACTCTACTGTGACCTCTCAGGCAGACACATTCACACACACACACACACACACACACACACACACACACACACACACACACACACACACACACATGCATATACACTCACAAATACAGCCCCACACATACACATAAGCAAGCACACTCCATGTCTACCTGTCTGCTAAACCTCTACTGTAATGGACAAACATTAGCTTTTGGCCATGATCACTAACATGAGTAGTCATGTTACTTTAAGCAGGTGATTGATTCACTGAAATGTTGAACTTATGCCCTTTCTATTCTCAGCAGTAAGTCCATCACTACATCTGATGCCTGTGGTCAGTTAACAGCTGATTATTATTTATTTTCATAGTTGCCAAGTGATATGGTACTGGAATATGCAAATCCTGTCTGCATACATTATGATAGCCATAAGCATTTTGTAAAGGACTGACAGGATGAGGACTACCTTGTTCCTATTTATGTCCAAACTGGAATAAGATTTTCCCTGTATCCTCCATAACATTTTGGGATTACTCAATTCATTCTTAGAGTGTCTAGTGTTTTTAATTCATTTACTTTTTCTCTTATTTACATCAATATCTTAGATAAAGTGATGTCTGTACTATTTTTGGTTTGAGGAAGTCCTTAAGAACTTCATTGTTCATAGGTTCATTGTTTAGTACTAGGTTAATTTCCATTATGGGTGATTTTAAGCCTAGCCAATTACCCATTGTGAGAATCAAACCTTGTACCTTGTGATTGTAAGGTAAACACCTTAACCATTATGCTACCCTCCCCCTCTGTCCTCAGAAACTTGAGAGATATTTATTTTTAACTTACTATGTTTACTGTTCCAGAACATCGATAAAAAACAGCTGCCCAATAACATATAAACATTAAGTCTAACAATGTAAGCCAACAGTAACATAAAACAGTTATAATGCTCTTATACTATACATGTTCATACTAAATATACTGCAATAGAAAAAAATCATTTTACCCATCCATTAGTGTTAGTAAAACATCACAGCACAACCCTACCAAATCCTCCCCAAAATATTCTTATTAATTGCTGTTTAACAATATTCATATATTCCAAAAATTCTTTAGACTTGGTGCATGTTTTGTATTTTTAACACAAGTCCAAAGCATGTGCTCATAACCTAGTAACCACATCTGATGGGCCTGTTTCTAGTTTCCAAATAGAATTGTAACAAATAATAAAAAGACTAAAAAATGTTCATCCTGAGAGATGAGACTATTATGATCTGCTCTACCCATGATGTAAACACAATAATTGGTCAATGGAGTTAAGGACTTCATAGTTAAGACTACTGTACACCAACCCTTGGGGGCTACAGGCATACAAAGGCATACATCTCAACCTCTTATAGCAATAAATTTGGACAAAGGCTAAACGAATGGGGGGACAAAGGCCAAAAAATAGAAACAGATTTTAAATATTCATCTAAGCCGCGGTGGTGCAGCGGTATCATTGTCGCCTCACAGCAAGAGGTTCTCCCATTCGAATCTTGGCTGGAGCACCTTCTGTGTGGAGTCTGCATGTCCTCCCTGCAGTCGAGTGGCATTTGAAAGACATGCGTAAATGGACGTGCCTTTGTTAAAGGTTTGGCGTCGAGCTGGCACCTCGGCACCGTAAAAATCAACTGCCAATCATTAGCGGACCAGAGTTCCGCTGTGGCGACCCCTAACCAGGAAAAGCCAGAAGAAGAAGATCTTATAATTTTAGAAAGTTTCTAGAATAACAGTATTTGTGCTAGCATGCATGCTCTGAGGGATATGAAGTCTGAAAATTAAATGTTGATCATTATTGCTTGACTTCTATCCCCATTGATTTGTCAGATCATAAATTTTATGTGGAATTGGCCAAAAATACGTGGCAACAATATGAACATTGTCTGAAAATATGCACAGTTGAGAGGTATGAGCAAAGGGGAAACAGGTAGTGTTAAAACTCCATTCATCTGCATAAGTCAGAGTCCTACTCTGATATGCCCACTGACAAATATTTGTGTGCATGTGTGCATCTCCACATCTCATAAATGACATGCAACAGAATATTATAAATCATATTTAATACAGTCATTAAGATGTTCCATGATCCTAGCTTGTACTGCATGTATTGTTTTTCCTATATGATACAAAGAACAAGTATACATTAATAACATAATCTACCAAATTAGACAAACAATGGAAGTGACCTTTAATTTTAAAATTGCCAGAGGGGATTTCAATATGGGATAAACACAGAGGACACATTGCTGATTTAAAATTATAGTTTTAAAGCAAATAGTAAGCAATGTGAGGCATACTAATGAAAATAAAAAAAAATGTTGGGAAAAATGGAAGTACAATTTATTTTATGTTTCACGACTATGGGTTAAATCAAGAACTTCCTGTGAGAGCTTTAATATGATTTGATAACTTCATAGAATGGTGTATTTAAAATATGTGCTTTTTCCTGAGTTTTTATCCCTATGATGAGTTTTTAAATCTGAGGTGCTGAGAAATTCAATAAAGCCTTTTTATAGATCCACTTGGCTGTTTCTTTTTAATTTTTTTTTTTTTATTTCTGGTCATTAAAGTTTGCAATGTATTGACTGATAGTTTTTCTTATCTGCAGGCTTGCCTACAATGATACTAGATAAGCTGCGAATCAGTGGTGAGAGATAGTTGAATGGCTGTGGTGGAATGCCTGGGCCTCCAACACCAGGAGGGCTTATAAAGGTGCTACTAGAGCATTTTGATGTTTTCAGAGTAACCTGTCAAAATGACAGAGGTCATGGTCAACCCATCTTTTAGTACATTATATAATATTAAGTTGAAGTACCTAATAGAATAAGAATACACCTAGCTGTGTTATGCCTCTTCACTGAGGCTTGGGGTTTTCAAGGTATCACAAAGCACTGCTCAGTTAATACACTATGAATGAACTGAAGTTTGTTGATTCTTTCTTTTGTTTGAAGAAGAGTTAAAGAGTTTGAAGTGAATTGAAGTCCATTGCTGTCAGACAGTGCCATGGTGGTGCTATGTTAAATATATTACTATGTAATTATTGCAAGCAGTTGCAGCCTCTGCAGCCAGTATTTTATCAATTTGATCTTCTGTTTTTTTTTGTTTGGACTTTGGTAAATGGGCAGGAAAGGTACTGGGTGAGGGTTTTGTGTCTAACTAAGGCAGTGAAGAGGTCATTGGGGAAAGGAAACATTTTCATTTCATTGCTTGTGCATACATAGAAAGTACTGAAGGAGTCATTGGAGAAAATGTTTCATTTTTTGTGCTTCTGCATACATGGACAAAGTATGTAAGGGATCCTTGCGGGAAAGGATTAATTTTGATGTAATTTTGTTTTTACTCTGCATCCAGTAATTATCTATTATATCTTATATTTTTTGTTTGGTAACTGGGCAGTAATGGCACCAGGTGTGGGTCTTGAGTCGAAGGTGGGGAAGAGGTCGTTGGGGAAAGTTTTTCAGTTCAGTGCTTGACTCTGCATACATAGACAAAGTACTGGGGAAAATGCTTTATTTTGTGCCTGTTCATACATGAAAAAGTAATTAAGAGAACCTTGGGCGAAATGACTCATTTTGATGTAATTTTGTTTTTTACCGATACAAACAGACTACTGAAAAAGTCACTGCGGAAAAATGCTTTATTTTTGTGCTTGTGGATACATGGACAAGTAATTAAGGGAACCTTGGGGAAATGACTCATTTTGATGTAATTTTGTTTTTTACCGATACAAACAGACTACTGAAAAAGTCACTGCGGAAAAATGCTTTATTTTTGTGCTTGTGGATACATGGACAAGTAATTAAGGGAACCTTGTGGAAATGATTCATTTTGATGTAATTTTGTTTTTTACCGATACAAACAGACTACTGAAAAAGTCACTGCGGAAAAATGCTTTATTTTTGTGCTTGTGGATACATGGACAAGTAATTAAGGGAACCTTGGGGAAATTATTCATTTTGATGTCATTTGGCTGTGCTTGTGCATACATAGACAGACTTCTGAGAGAGTTGTTAGGGGAAATGTTTCATTTTGGTGCTTGTGCATACATGGACAAACCTGACTGAAGGGGTCATTGGAGGAAATGTTTCAGTTGGGTGCTTGTACTTACGTAGACAAAGTTATTGAAGGGGTCATTTGGAAAAATGTTTAATTTTTGTTCTAGTGCATACATGGACAAAGTAAGCAAGGGATCCTTGGGGATATGATTCATTTTGATGTCATTTGGTGGTGCTTGTGCATACATGGACATGCTACTGTGGGGGTGATCATTAGGGGAACTGTTTCATTTTGGTGGTTGCACATACATGGGAAACTATTGAAGCAGTCTTTGGGGGGATTTAACCCCACAGCACTATAGTTTTTATTTATTAGTTATTTCTTGAGTGTTTATGTTACTACTACATGGGTTTATAGATTTATCCTGGACCCTTTACTATTTGGAATCTATTTTTCAGAATTCTAGGCAAAAAGAAAAAGGCCTGTAGGAACATGGGTATAACATAGCTAACCTAGTTAAGGTCCGACCTATGGCCATTAGCATAGTAACCTCCTATAAATCTGTGAACCCTTGATCTTATAACTTTGTTTGGATATTAATTACAGGTTGCCAGTTCTTGGTTTGGGGGCCTTTCTGTAAAAATATATGTGAGAATGAAGAGAGTAGTGTATTATAATATGTTAGTAATTATGCAAAGTTTTTTTTGTGTTGTGCATGTTTGTCTGTATTTTGTTGAACATTTCAGGGTTATTGAACTTATTTCCATGGAATGCAATCCATCCAAGGTGGAAACTTCTGGTTGAAGCCTTATTGTGTTTTTACCTGATTGGCTCAAGGGATTTACTCTGTAAAAGTCTTTTATACTGCTGTGATAAGACTAGCATTTGTGCATTGTGTAAAGTCAGTTCCCCGTGACGTGTGTGTGTGTGTGTGTGTGTGTGTGTGTGTGTGTGTGTGTGTGTGTGTGTGTGTGTGTGTGTGTGTGTATATATATATATATATATATATATATATATATATATATATTGTAAGTATGCATGTGTGTGTGTGTGTATATATATATATATATATATATGTGTGTGTGTGTGTGTGTGTGTGTGTGTGTGTGTGTGTGTGTGTGTGTGTGTGTGTGTGTGTGTGTGATATTTTGGTAGAAAATACTAGGTGGACATAAAATAGGCTTCATTGTTGGTAGAAAACATGTTCTAATAATACTTTAATGCAAATATTTTATGTGCAGGTACAAAGTCCATTGACAAGGATACATAATGACCCTGACTGTTGAGAACGCTATTCAGTGAGGCTGACCAACTCTAAGAAGCAGACTGACCATCTGAAAGTAAAGATGCCAAAAACTGACAGAAAGAGGAAGCAGGCCACAAAAGAGCTAGCAGTTATTGCTGCAAAGATCTCTCGAAAGCTAAGTTATTGGTCTGGTTCTAAGAGAACACCCACAGCATGTCATCCCACCAGTGATAGCTCTGAGAACATCACAGACACCCAAGGCCCTTCCATTACCATTGCAAGCATCCAGAACGTCACAGCAGAGACCAATTCTCCATGTGAAATCACTTCTGAAAGTATTAATGTAAACACTCCTGCTTCAAGTAACAAACCAGCAAAGGACTTCTGGAAGATGAGATTAGATTTGGACTTTACCTACTGCAACAACCCTGAAAATACTGATGCTGCCATCTGCACTTCTTCTACAGATTTTGATGCTTCCACTGTGACTGTTAGCTACAATGCCATCTACCTTTGAAGATGCAGAATACCAACAAGGTGACATTTCTTCACCCCTGGACAAAGGTGGTGACAAAAGAAATGCAAGTGGAGATCTGTTTCTTAAAAATGATCATACTTTAAGCACTTATCATGCAGCTGACAAAATGTTACTTGCTCCATTTGAGCCAGCATGTATAACTACTGATCTTTCCTGCTTTCTAGCATGCAATGTTTATTGCAGCAATATTGATGAGATTTTCCAACCAGGAACTGTAAAAGAGACCTGCATTAAGCAAACTGTTGTGAGAAGTAAATCAAAAGCTGAATGCAGAAGTTGTCAACCACAATGATTTTCATCTTTCTCTTGGTTAGCCTACTACCAGTCCAAAGGATGTGTATATTGTTCTTACAGCCGTCATGCAATGACAAGAAAACTCCTTACATCTTTGCACTGTGGTGAGCCTACATTCTGTTTTAGTGGATTCAGTGACTGGAAGAAAGCAATCCAAAAATTCAGCAAACATCAGATGACCTCATTCCACCGTGAAGCTGTTGAGAAGTACAGTGCTTTTCAAAAACAGTAGTAAGAACACTGCTGCTTACGTTAATCGGCAACATTCCCAGGTACAATTGAAGGACTGTACACTGTTCCAAAAGCAGGTGACATCAGTAAACTTTTTAGTAAGACAAGGACTAGCTATTCATGGAAAAGAACAGGAAAGCAGTTTGAGACAGTTGATGCTGAGAAGAGCAGAAGACATACCAGAGCTGATGAAGTGGGTGCCGGAGGGACAATATCAGTTCTGATGTTGTGAATGCAATCATGGAGCTCATGGCTCATCAGCTTCTATGGAATTTATTGCATGAAATAAGGTGCAAATCTGACCTTTATTCCATAATAGCAGATGAATCTCAGGGCGTAGGACAGCATGAACAGATTACTGTGTGTGTCCGATGGGTGTCACTTCTAGAGTTCACTATTCAGAAGTTTTTATTGGAATGTATAAAATGAAAAAGACAGATGCAGAATCCATCACAAATTCACTGACAGATGTTTTATTAAGGAGAAATTTGCCACTGAAAAACTTAAGAGGACAAGCATATGATGGAGCAGCCAACATGAGTAGGTGCTTTTCTGGAACTGCTATCAGAATTAGAAAAGAGAATCCACTTGCTCTAAATGTCCACTGTGCCAGTCATTCTTTAGACTTGGTGTTGCAAAACTGTGCAAAAAGTAGCAATGCTATTCAGGATGCCCTCTCTTTTGTTCGAGATGCTACTGTACTTATAAATGCATCACCTCAGAGAATAGCCCATTTTGAAAGCATAGTATCAGGAGATGATGATCCATATAGTATGATAGGATTACATTTACTTTGTCCAACAAGATGGACGCTAGAGCAAAGAGCATTAAGTGTATTTTAGCCAACTATAAAAGACTGTATGACACTTTACAAGCCCTTCAACATCACAGGATTTATCATGTATGAAGTAATGCCAGAGGGTTGTTAATGATGATGACCCAGTTTATAACATACTTTGGACTTATTGTTTCTTATAACATATTTAGTGTATCGGAACAACAAAAACACTGATAGCACAAACTACAATAACCAGGATAAGTAACCTCAAGTTAAACTTGCAAAGACAGCATAATCATTTTGATCAAGTGTTTGACACCATCAAGGACAGAGCTCAGCAAATACAGATAGTTAAAGAGCCAAAGCTTCCTAGAAAGCACACAGTCCCAGCAAGGTTACAGGATGGTACTGTACCTAATCACCACCATGATTCTGCTAAAGACTGGTACCATCAAATGTACTTTGAGTGTATCGATGCATGCCTTGCTGAAATCAACCATCATTTTGATCAGGAAACATCCACCTTACTGTCTTCTGTGGAGGATATGCTGCTTCAAGCAGTCAATTGCACTTCATTTACTATTCCATCTCAAGTTGAGAGAATGCATGGAAGCAAAGACATAAACACTGATAGTTTGACTGCACAGCTGCACCTGCTCATAGAACTTGTACAGCAGGTGTTCCCAGAGGTGACAACTGTTCACTCTATTGACACTATGATGCTTTGGTGCACAAGGACTGCCAGCAGCAATTGCTGTGCACTGAAGTAGTAAAGCTACTGCAAATTTACCTCCTTGTACCACTGAGTACAGCAACTGGGGAAAGGACACTTTCTACACAACGCAGAATAAAATCATATTTATGGTCTACTATGACAGAGAAAAGGTGCAATCATCTAATGCTTCTGCACATCCACAAAGAAAGGACTAACAAGCTGAAGTGTACAGAAATTCTGAAGGAGTTTGTGCAGAGAAATGAATGGATACTTTGCTTTTTTGGGAAGTTGTAAAGAAACCTGTTTTAGTTCAGTGCTAACACATACATTTCATCTTCCTGGAAGAATTGAACATTGTGCGGCAAGTAATACAAATTAACATGTAGTGCTATTTTGACTGATTTCCTCACTACTGTAGACATGTGATGGTCAAAGGCTATATTATTGTCTATGATTGTCCCTAAGTCCCTGAGTACTGGGTCAACTCTAAGGGGTGTATCACTATGATATTTAGCAGAGGTGGATGATTTATGCATTTCTTGGTATTTAGTGTTTGTCCATGGCTCTGACACTGGTTGTTTGTCTGTGTCAACCCCTCTTTCAGTACATTTATGTAGGTGGAGGATTCAGTGACAGCTCCTAATTTGCAATCATCTACTAATTAAGTCAGCAAGAGACGATTAACATTGGCTTTGCCTTCAGAGAAGTGAATGCCAAAAAGGAGTGGTCCAAGGACCAATCCCTGATGGGCTCAACTTGTGAGTGGCCTCTTTGTAAAAGTGGACTCCTCAATTCTAACTTCCTGGGTCCTGAGTGTGAGCCAGTTACATATCCACTGGGTGACATATGGGTTGTATCTAACCTCTTGAATTTGTCACCAATGCCCAGTTAGGGTATTATTTCTAGTGCCTTGGCCAGGTCATGTCTGGCAGTGTGAACCATTTTGCTCTTACCCATTGTTTTGCTGACCTATACGACCTTTTCAAAGAACTTTGCCACTTGCATTGACTTAGCCTGACCTTGCTGAAACCAAACTAGGTTGAGTCCAGTGTCTGGAGGTTTACTACATCATTATTTATCATGTCCATGATCATTCTTTCCATGGTTTTGTATATAAGACTAGTGAGACTCATGTCTGTAGTTTCCAGGGTCTGTAGATGGCCCACCTTTGTGCAGAGAGATGACTGTTGCTATCCTCCATTCATGAGGCACGAAGCCTGTTTGTAGGCTATAGTCAGATATCAATTATAGAGGGTCTGATAGGTCATGCTTCACATTGTTTAGAAGGCATCCTGGGATATTGTCTGGGCCCACTGATTTAGTGTTCTTGACCTTAGAGAGAGCATTAAGGATATTGAGGGCAGGAAGAGTTATATCTGATATTTCCTGATGGAAAGTTGAGGGGAAGAAAAGTATAAAGCAGAAGCTGAATTTGTTGGCCAGTAGACTTGCTATATCTTCTATCTCAGTATAGGTAGCTCCAATTACAATGAGCTCTGCACACAATTGTGTATTGCCTTTGAGGGTAATGTAAGCTTTAGCTGTCTCAGTGGAGAGCCACTAATTTTAAAAGAGCAAGCTGCAGTACTGTTTGACTTGCTGCAAATTGTATTTAAATACCTTCACTTGGGTATAATGTTTTAATCAGTTTCACTTGGGTACAGTGTTTGATTTACTGTAAATTGTAAATAACCTGTATACAACAGTTGCTTTCTTTCAGTTTGCCAAATTGTCCTTAATACATGAATTTAATTAACACCATACTACAGTTCCTGTTTTGTAGCCTACATTTTCATGCAGTTCTGTAGTGTTTAGTCTTTTATGTCTTTTTTGTCATGATATTTCACTGTCTACCATTCTGTTACACTGTGTGAGCTCAGGTCATGGTTAAAATGAATTGTTTGAACCACTGCCCTTACCTACTTAACAAAGAATAAATAAGTATATACTAAAGTGCTTTCTCTGTAGCTTGTTACTGCCATAGTGCTATAGTAAGATTTGATCAGAATGTATGGCATGGAAAAGGTGGGTGCAGATTCAGAAACACATTCATTGAAAAGTATTTCAGTATGATGTCACTTTGCATTGAAAATGCTGCTACATTTACTATATAGAATTTGACTGCCACTCTATTATGCTAATCACTGCTTTCATTTAGTGCTGTGAAATCTGTGTGAAAGCATCAGTGTTGAACTTTCGAGGTGATACAATACTATGTTGTGAAGTCCATTACTGCCAGCTGTATAATCCAACCTGATGTAATAAGTGGAGCACTTGGGTTGCAGTACTTCTTGTAAGTGATACGTAAATGTAATCCTCTTATTTGCATTTCTAGTTTGTATGATGTAATTTTATTTTACCAACAGTTTTGCAGTTCTGCTGAGACACTTTTTACCTCAATGTATGATGGCTGACTTGTATACAAGCTTTGTGTAGCATTTTATTTCATTATTGTTTCTCAGACTCCAAACTCAGACACAGTATTTTCCCCCACTTCCGTTACTGCATGCCAAGTAAAATATAAGATGGGACTTTGTTTGTCTCTTTCTGACCACAGTCCTGGCAGCCCACTGTAAACGTTACTATGAAGCAGGAAACACACAAGGTTTAGCAGTACTAAAGGGTGTATATTTACAGCTGCACAATATAAAGTGTATGGTATGTGGTCAGTACTATAGTTAGAAATAGATCTGCTGCATCCCTGCTTACAAAGCTATTGCACTTCTCTCTGTGCAGGTCAAGTAGTTCACCAAGTACTTTTGTCAGCTAATTCCTGTCCACTGAAAAGTTTTACAGAAAAGAGTAACTTACTTCAGAATGACATGCTTGATTTAACAGTACTGACATTGTTTCTTCAATACATGCCAACTCATATCAACACAGGTTGGCTTACTTTCTAATCCTGTGAGAAATTTATGTGGAATTATCCTTAATGAAACTTAGCTTGCATTACACTGATGCACCTGTAATGGTAGTAAATACCTTAAAAAAAGTTCCCTTTTTAAATCACTGTGCCCCTCTTGCCCTCTGCCCCCCAGTTTTCAACAGCTTCCAGCACCTATGCTGGGTGCTAATTTAGGCTTGAGTCATTCTGTTGCTTCAGAGTTCTAATTGGTTCCAGGATTTTGTGAAGCACTTTCTCCATAGCTCTGACAAGGAAATCCCTTTGCAAGTTGATTAGATTGGTGGATATATTTTTTTATTCCTTCAGAGTCTGTGAAGACTAAATAAAACCGTTTTTCCAGTTGCCTTATTATGCATGGAGGGGTAGATAAGCCATGTCCAGTCCGCTGTGGGTCAGAGTTGCTGTTATCGTTCTACTCTCTCCCAGACCCAGTAACCACTATACACTCTGGTGATGTGCCAAAGGGTATTTGTACAAAGGCAGAAGCTATTTGTGATATTAAAAGGTTTCAAGCCCATTGTATTCCCTAAGTAGTCCAAACAGTTACAGGGTGCAAGCCTGAATTGCAGCTACTTTTGTGCCTTCACCCAGCAGCAGTACTCCCTGCAGCAGATCTACTGCCCCAAATTAAGCTAATGCCTCATGCCCGTTGTTTCCCCTAAGTAGTCCAACAAGTTACAAGCTGCATGTTGAACTGCAGCCACCCTTTGTGGCTTCAGCCAGCAGCAGAACTCCCTGTGGCAGATCTACTGCCCCAAATTAAGATAACGTATGTGTCATATTAGCTATTTTTAATCGCAGCTTATCTCTAACCCTGTATCAACTGCACATTACCGAGACATTGTTACTGATTCCCATCCCTTCTCATCACAACTTGCTTCCATTGACATTTCCCTTATATGTACTAAACAGTGACTGCTTTACACAGTATTAGCGTTAATATTATTAATTATTAGTAGCTTAAAATATCAATCACTTCTGTTTCTCCCTATTACTGGCTATAGTAACACCAATACTTCTTGTATAAGGTCACTGTTCCAGCCCCATTTTATTGCTGATCCATGTACTAGTTTTGACTATATAATTATATCCACACTGTATTTTTCCTTTTGTCTCTAAGCATATATATATAAGCTATCTTTTGCAACCATAAAAGCTTACAGATAGTTTCTGTAGTCTCTTAAATACAGCTGAGGTCAGGGTCCAGCTATATTGTGTTTTACGAGACTCCCTAATACCGACAATTCCAGTTTTTTGGTTCCCATGATTCCTTGAACATTTTAAAATACTCCTTTGGTGTTCTGCTCCATATATCTACTCCTTCCTTATTCCACTAACCACTATATGCTCCAGTGATGTGCCAAAGCTGATTGCAGGATATTTGTACAATGGCAAAAGCCATTTGTGATATTAAAATAGAGAACACTGTAATTTTGTATTTTATTATGCAAACTCATGCAACATCACTCTATAATGCATTAATGCTTGCACCAAATTAATTGCAGTTGAGTGATACGAGGTTGCCCGTGTGTTTCAAATGCAGTAATGCTTGCAATTTCTGTGGTTGATTAGTCTAATAATCTTAGTATAATTGCAAGATGTATCCAGTAACATAATACCTTGAGGTCATAAACCACCACTTATACTGCATATATCATCATTAAACTAAAAAAAACTATGGCATATTCTAAGTTTAACAAATGAGTAGCAGATGTAGTCTGTCTAGCTGAATCCATTGCTGTACGACAATATGGATAATGATTTTCCCTACTTGTTTATTGTTGAAAGTTCATACTGTGTGACTTAAACAATCACTCATTTTGGCATGTATTTTGCTATTTAACATATCGTATTGCTTGATTAATTTGACCACTGTTGCCTCACTGTTACCTTACTCTTGGTCTCCCTCACATTTAATCATAATTTCTGTCTAACCTTATCTGACTTTCTTTCTCTCCCTATCAGTCTTCCACTGCTCATTCTCAATTACTACGGAACTCTTTGCAACTACAGTTTTTGTTTGTTCTTCTCGCCATTTTATTTTTCCTTTTTCTAGGTTTCATGCCCGTTGTTTCTCCTAAGCAGTCTAGCAAGTTACAAGCTCCATGCCTGAACTGCAGCTACCTTTGTGCCTTCACCCACCAGCAGTATGCCCGGCTGCAGGTCTACTGCCCTAAATCAAGCTATTGTATGTGCCATATTATTTTTTTTAATTGCACCTTACCTATAACCCAGTATCAGAGGCACATCACAGAGACATTGTTGCTAATTCCATCCCTTCCTCTCCCAACTTGTCTCAGCTGGAATTTCTCTTATTCTGTACTAAATAGTGGTTGCTTAACACAGTATTAGCATTACTATTATTGATTATTAGTAGCTTAAAATATTGGTTTCTATTTCTCCCCATTACTGCCTATAGTAACACCAGTACTCCTTGTATAAGTTTGCTCTTCCAGCCCCATCTTATTCCTCACCCATATGCTAGTTTTGGCTATATAATTATATTTAACTATAGCTGAATTAAAAGTGCCCACACTGTGTTTTTATTTTCATCTCCAAAATATATGTTATCTTTTACAACCATAAAAGCTTAGTGATAGTTTCTGTAGTCTCTTATACACAGCTGCGATCAGGGTCCAGCCTGTGCCGTTCACCCTCACTGTGCTTGGGCTCACTCCACTCCCCTAACATAGCCCACCCCCAATTATCACTCATCCCCACTACTCCTACATTTTATTTTAGCCTAACCACACTCACCACTGTCAACAGTCCAGTTACTAATCCTAGCACATACACACAAACACACTAAGTACCTCTCTTCTCTTCACCACATTACACTACGCCTCCCTATTGCTCCTACTAACCAATCAACCCTCTGTTTAATGCCCTCTCATCTCAGTCTATCTTATTGACTTCACCTATAAAACTCCCAAGTAAACTAACCACTTCCTCATTTGCCAGCCTTATCCACTGTAACTAATTATAACTCTTAACATCCCAAGTTCCACAATGTTGCAATTCCATACTTCTCTCCTACTTCTTCTCTTCCCTGCCTCTCATTTAACATCATATAATGATCAAATAGTCACAACCTTGTCCTCACCTACCATTTTGCTTCCCTTCCAACCCCATACTACATCCATTAACATTAATATACCATCAAATCTATTTAATACCACCGAGACAGAATATTTCGCATATAGATATGCACGTCAACTTATTACCCCTGACTAGTTCATAAATATATTAAACTAACACTTAAACACTCAAACCCATTACTACATTCAATATTGCACCTCAAACTTAGTGGTGATATCCATCCAAATCCAGGCCCCAAAATCAATCAACAAGAACCTTACACAATACCTCACGCATATACTCAGATTACTACTAATCCATGCCATAAAAGAATCTGACCATTTACAACTAAACATGAATCATAGAAGCCTAGTGAATAAAATACATGAATTTCACACTTCTCTCTCAATCAACTTTCCTGATATAGCAGTTCTAACTGAAACCTGGCTAAAACCTGAGATAAGCAACAATGAAATTCTAACCCCAGGATACAACGTCCACAGACTGCACAGAATCAATAAGCATGGAGGTGAAATAGTTGCTTATTATAAAAACACATTAAATCTAGAATGCTTAGAATCAACCCCTTCAATAACTCAATACTCCAGAGATATTATTTAGTTGACTAAATACATAACTATTACAGCAATATACATTCTTCTGGGTAACAACACCACCATAATTGAGGATTTTCTTCACTGGTCATCCTTATCATTTCCTCAAGAAATCATAATAATAGGGGACTTTAATACTGACTGGTTTACTTGCACCTCACATAACCCCTCAAACTTGATCAATACACATGGCTTCTCGAAATGAACACAATCCTCAACTAAAATCAACCCAAAAAAAAAAAAAAACAAGACAGTCATTTCTAGATTGGATTTTAGCCAACAAACTTTCATTTGACCATCAATCAGGTTGCCTCCCTGACAGCATCAATGACCCCCTACCTATCTACCTGGTTAGACAATGAATGCACCCCTCCAAATACTATGCACAGACAAATTTGCAACAAAAAAAATTTTACACTTCAAACATTTATATCCATCTTCCAGCATTGTGACTGGAGTCCACTAATATTACTTCCCCTAGATGTTGCTGTACACCACTTTAAAAACACATTCTTGGATATATTAAATAGCATAGCACCTCCTAGAACTGTCAGTTTAAAATCAAATTATGCTGCCTGGTTAACAAAAGATAACAAACAGTTACTAGAGCTTAGAGATACAACTTGAGCACAATATCAAGCCAAAAAAAAACAAGCTTATTATCAGCAACTAATAAATAATGCCAAAAGCCAGATCAAGAGTGATAAAAAATCATACTATAATATAATCTAACAAAAACACCAAAACAATCCTCAAAAATTCTGGACTGCTATAAATCAGCTGCTACAACCTGGGCAATCCTCGACTCCAACCCCAAATACTACAAATACTATGGACAGTATAGCTACCCAATTTAAGACATATTTCACTAATTCCATATTATTGTTAACCATAAATAACTGCAATGCCCTTCTAACCATACCAAAAGGAACTGAGGATACTACCGATGCCTTCTCCTTCGAGGCCATCCAAACCAGTACCATAAAAAATGCTCAACAAACTTAAGCCTACATCCCTTGCGGCTGATCATTTACCTTCTGTATACCTGCAGTTAGCTGATGACACCATCTCTTATCCTGTCTCAGTTTTTCTCAATCACTCAAACTCAAAACAATGTGTTCCTAAATTCTGGAAAATATCCTATATCATTTCATTACATAAAGGTGGGACCTCTGCAGAGCTCTCTAACTATAAGCCGATGCAATGTTATCACCACTATCCAAAATTCTAGAAAAATGCATCCACAGAGAAGTCATGAACTACCTGTTATGCAATAACCTTCTAACCATCTCCCAACATGGCTTCCGACCCAATCATGGTACTACTACTGCCCTCATAAGTTCCACAAACACAATCAACCAATTCAAAAATAATGGTCAGTTAGTATCTTCCATCATCCTAGACATGTCCAAAACATTTGATACCATTTCCGAGCAAAAGCTACTCTATGAACTCTCAGCCCTAAAACTAAACCAGTCTTCCCTTGCATGGTTTCATAACTACCTGTATGACTGACAACAAGCTGGTAAATGGCAATGTGAACCCTCCTCTTTGTTACCTGTCACCTTGGGCATTCCACAGGGCTCTGTTGTAGTTCCAGTCTTTTTCACTATCTTTATTAATGTAGTCCATGCTGCTACAGACCTCAACACTATCATACAGTATGTAGATGGGTCTGCCCTCATCTGTGCCCAACATTCCTTCTGAGCTATAGAATCTTGGCTCACTGACTATCAATTAATTCTTAATCCCAATAAAAGTAAACTAATGCTCTTTTTGAATAACAATACCCCAGCCGGCCTAACCTTCTTTAAAATGTATTCATCCGACAATACCGAGGTAGATCCTGTATCACAAACCAAGCTACTTGGTGTCACAATTGGTAATAACAAAGTTTGACAGACATCTATCTCTAATCATTAAAAAGGTTGACATAAAATTAAGTTCTCTATATAGTGTCAAACCATACCTCAGCAGTTCCACTAGACAATCTATTGCCGGTACCCAGCTAGTGTCTTCCCTACTTTACTCCTCTCCGATCTTCACCAACCTGAAGAAAACAGACTTAGCTAAATTAGAAGCCTGCTACAATAAGACAGTCAGATATTCCACAAACTACCCATATACATCCTGCCGCTGCTCTGTTCTACATCAACTCAACTGACTAGAATTTCCCAACCTCTTAGCCTTCAGTCAACTCACAACCACCCATAGCTTGATACACCAACCTAAGTGTCCAGCACTTCATAATCTACTTCAACCCTACTCTAATGAAAGATACTTGAGATCCTCTGACAAATTTCTACTACAAGTTACAAAATCTAATAAAAGTTCTGAGGATTCTCTCTATACCAACTATATCTCCAGGACTTGCAATTCTACCCTCAACTCATCCTAACGTTTGTGAATGCATCCCACTTCAGAAGACTTCTTAAGACACACTGAACCCACTTCTGGCTTTGCTCTTGCTCTTCTCCTTGCTGTTTACCCTCCCTCCTGTACTGTAGCCTTCACACCAATAGCTTTGTTACCTCCAACGTAACATTTGATATACTTTATATACTCTCAGTGCTTTATTCTTATCTTGCACACCTATCTAACCCTTGTTCAGTCCTGTCCTCTCCCCTACCTTACCTTGCTTTCCTCAACTGTTACTCCTGACTTTGCTCTGCTCCTGGCTGATTATCGTCCCAACTGTACTGTAGCCTCTGCTGTAGCCTTCACACCAATACAGTTGTTACCACCTCTGTGCAATTTTATATCTTTCACACCTATCTCACTCCTGTTCATTCCTACCCTCTCCCCCCACCTTACCTTGCACTCCTCATCTGTTACTCTATATATCTAACGTTCCTTTACCTTATACTTACCTACTCCATTCTATCATATGCAGTGCTAACCCACTACACTTAGTACTTCCTCCCAACCTTACCCTGTATATGTTTTTCTCTCATCTCTGTACTTCCTCCACCCACTCACCTCCCATTTGTTCCATGCAATATATGTTCAACAAATTTAACTCTTCAGCTATGCCATATACTATGTTTACTGACATACTACTAATGTAATATCGACCTAGATCAAATAAACACAACATACAAAACTATTATCAAGTTTGTGTTATCCACTGTATGTAAATGCTTGCCTACCAGTATTTACTTTTTAACTTCTTTAATGTATGTCATGTGTCTTGGAACTTCCAGCTATTGTAATTTGTAAATAATGTGTACTCTGTTTAGTTTTACATTGGAGCTATTCTCCCCAGGCCTCCTCTGAAAATGGGCATCTGCCCAGTTGGACCTCCCCGGTAAACAAATGTCAAATAAATCCATAAATAAATAATTCCAGTCAAACCCTTTTTTTAAGAAATGCCTGAGCCCTATGCTGATTTATGTTCCACTTGTGTCTTTGAATATCTTTCACTTATTTCACTGCTGTTTTACTTGCCTTCACATAGAATACATCCTTTAATTCTTCACTTCTGTTTTTTCATTCCTGTAATTTTTTTTCACTTTGCTGTAATCACTAGTCTTTGCAAATCCATATAGTTCTTCACTTCATCTTGCCCTTTTACTTTTTCTTGACGTTTTTTTTCAAAAATGGTGAGAATTTGACCTTTGTACTATCCTCAATAACGTACCTTTGCCTTCAGTTTGCCTTATATACCCTAGTCCATTTTTATTCTGTTCTATACTGCCACATACTTTACTTCCCTGTAGCCTCATACCATTGTCTTTGTCCTTTTTGTCATAGATTCTTCTCACCCTAAAACCACACATAATCATTATAACTCTTGTCTAGTCTTATACCTACATGTACTGTACATCTCTCATCTCTTCTACCTTATTTAGTGGAAAAGCTATGATTTGGCTTTTTGTGGTGTCTTCTACCACCAGCTTATTCACCCCCTCTTAGCCAAGGCCCTCAATCACTCACCTTTCTCCTAGGGTTTGAGACCATCCTGAATGCCTCTATTAGCTTCATATCCAATATAACTATGATTCGGTTATCAGTTCCTGCAGTCATTCATCCTTTTCCTTTGTCGTGTCAGCAGGCCAAAATACTGCAGGTTCCTATGAGCTTTCCCTCCCATCTCCCTCAGTTGTATCTGTCTGGGCACTTACTTTTGCTTTAGAGTCTCATTTCCCGCCTCTTTTACTGGTGCAGCTCTTCTTCCCACACTCCATATTTGATATCTTCTCATATTTACATTATTGTCCCATCTTCTCTTCTCTCTGCCCTTGCTATAGAATGCACAGCCTGGCACCTGATTCTCCTACATCATCATCAATGGTCCATGTCTCCATCATGCCAACAATGTCCACATTACCATCACTGACTGCAGCATTCCATGCTTCTCCACAGCCTTTTATTGCATAATACAACTGCCCCTCTCCTGTCAAAATCCTCTTTTATTGTTTTATTGCTTTTCTATGAGTCTGCCATTTTGGTGCTTCATTCCTATTTTTTTTAGCCCGTACCTCCCCTTTCTTAATATAATGGCACAATCCCAGGACACGTCTTCTACTCCCTTGTTTAGCACTGCTCATTCTTCAGCGTTAAACTAAAATCTGACTAAAAAGTCACCTTTTTTGAAAAGTTTACTTGCAAGTTTCTAAATAATCCTTGGTCACTAGAGATACTCTAGAATGTTGACAATAATCTGCTTAAACACTGGTTTATTAAAAATACCTCTAGAATGACACTACAAGTCATATAGATAGCTGTATTATTATTTGGTGACTTCTTGATTTTACAAAAAACATGAGGTATTTTGAATATGGTACATACATCCGATATGGTTCACAGAAAAGGTCTACGAACCTTACTGTCTGACCGTAAATCAGAATAGGATAGGATAAAAAATCTTCTCAGTATACAAATGTACTATCTCTGTCAGTCTGAACAAATGTGATGACACAATTTGAATTCAATTCTTTAGATGCCTGAAATTCCTTTAATTAAGCTACTTAGATGTGTAGATCATTTATGCCTCTCTTAGATATTTTGAAAAAAGGGTGTTACCTACTGCATAAAAGGGATAACTCATGTCGACTAGTCAGTCGAGTTCATGTTTTGAATTTCCCACAGGTCAAGTTTCCAGGTTAAAACTAAACAGCTTAAAAAATATTATTGTGGCTTAAGGGGAGCAGTTCTATATAGCATTAACTTTTCCCCTTTTTGGCGATAATCAAGACCACAATTGGGACACAAGTAAATCTGACTCCACAGCTGACCGTAGCTGGCATGTCTACCTCTCCTGATACATAAAACATCTATGGTCAGCTGTGTGTCAGATTTGCTTGTAGTACAATCAAAGTCTTGGTTTGTTTGTCCTGAAATCCAGGTCCCTGTATTAGAGGTTGGATATCACAAGCTGCCTTCGATGAATAGATCTGTGGTATTCTTTCACTGTGATAATACTGTCTCAGAGTTGTATATATAAGTAGCAGAAGGTGTAGCATTGCAAGTCCCCATAGTGGGGGTTTATGGGGCAAAAATGCTTTTTTCACTTTTCTTCTACCCTTTCACTTTGAAACACAGTGGTCAGTTATGAATGCTGGCAGCTGGAAATCAATGTTCTAGAGTTTGATCAGATGTCTGTCAATGCTAAGCATTAGACCCTTCCAAAAAGCAGTTGAAACTGGATTCTCAGGTATAGCATAATCAGAAGGCAGTTTAAAACACTTTGAGCAGCTAACTCAGAAAGATTTGCAAATAGAATGGCCCCCTTGCACGCTTGAGCAAATCCAAAATGATGACTTTGCCATTACTGTAAGTAAAAAGGATAACATTTAGTCCATTAATAAGAGAAAATAATTGGAGATTTAGATAAAAAAATGAAGTCAATAGCTTGAATAACAGATCTGCATAGAATAATCCATGGATTCTTTTGCAGTTTTCCTTTTTCACCAGTCTTAGCACATGCCATCAGATTCCTGCATCTCTTGTGCCAGGAGTACTGTGACATGAGACAGTGTTTTCTTTACTGTGCATTTATTTCTACAAAACAGGAAATATCCCTTCATGCTACATGCATCCCATAGGAATAATATGAAGATCAAATAGCTGAAGCTACGACAGTATAGTGTTAGAAGCTGGTCAGGGGAGTAAGTGTCTTAAGATCAGACTTGGTCAAAGGATCAAAGCAACAAAACATAATTAAAGATGAAATTCTAGTGAAGCCCTGTGAATAATCTCAAATAAATTATTATTTTCACCCTCAACTTCCCCAAAAACAGCAAGCAATGAGTTAACTTATGAAAGAAATGTATCAGTAAACTACTGTTCATTGAAAAAGACATATGTGGTTGTAATAGTAAAAATAAAGGTATTTGGACCAAAATTATTGTAGTTATTGATCTCTGGAATGGCAAACAAGAGACAGCTGGTACACAGGAGCTGTAATACTGCCATGTAAACAGAAGCTCCGATTGGTGATCAAGCCCTGTCCCCACGGAAGTGCAAATGTATTTGTTCAATTTTTAGAGGCATTTTATTTCAGGTTATG